>NW_027253981.1:300000-594677 GCF_044704955.1 Pristiophorus japonicus
GGTGACCCTGTAAATAATAAACACCTGGGGACCCTGTAAATATTAAACTTTTGGGGACCCTGCAAATATTACACTCCTGGGGTGACCCTGTAAATAATAAACACCTGGGGACCCTGTAAATATTAAACTCCTTTAGACCCTGAAAATATTAAACTCCTGGGGACCCTGTCAATATTAAACTCCTGGGGTGACCCTGTAAATAATAAACACCTGGGGACCCTGTAAATATTAAACTTTTGGGGACCCTGTAAATATTATCTCCTGGGGAGACCCTGTAAATATTAAACTCATGGGCACCCTGTAAATATTATACTCCTGGGGAGACCCTGTAATTATTAAACTCCTGGAGACCTTGAAAATAAATATTAAATTCCTGGGGAGATCCTGTAAATATTAAACTCCTGGGGAGATCCTGTAAATATTAAACTCCTGGGGACACTGTAAATATTAAACTCATAGGGAGACCCTGTAAATATTAAACTCCTGGTGACCCTGTAAATATTAAACTCCTGGTGGGACCCTGTATATATTAAACTCCTGGGAAGACCCTGTAAATATTAAACTCCTGGGGACCCTTTAAATATTAAACTCCTGGGGACCCTGTAAATACTCAACTCCTGGGGAGATCATGTAAATATTAAACTCCTGGATACCCTGCAAATAATAAACTCCTGGAGTCCCTGTAGTTATTAAACTCCTGGGGACCCTGTAAATATTAAACTCCTGTGGACCCTGTAAATATTAAACTCCTGGGGAGACCCTGTAAATATTAAACGCCTGGGGTGACCCTGTAAATATTAAACTCCTGGGGACACCCTGTAAATATTAAACACTTGTGGACATGTAAATATTAAACTCTTGGGGACATGCAAATATTAAACTCCTGGGGACCCTGTAAATATTAATCTCCTGGGGATAACCTGTAAATATTAAACTCATGGGGACCCTGTAAATATTAAACTCCTGGATACCCTGTAAATATTAAACTCCTTTAGACCCTGAAAATATTAAACTCCTGGGGACCCTTTAAATATCAAACTCCTGGGGAGACCCTGTAAATATTAAACTCCTGGTGAGACACTGTAAATATTAACTCCTCTGGAGACATTGTAAATATTAAACTCTTGGGGACCCTGTAAATATCAAACTCCTGGGGAGACCCTGTAAATATTAAACTCATGGTGAGGCACTGTAAATATTAAACTCCTGTGGAGACATTGTAAATATTAAACTCCTGGGGACCCTGTAAATATCAAACTCCTGGGGATCCTGTAAATATTACATTCTTGGAGACCCAGTAAATATATTACTCCTGCGGAGACCCTCTAAATATCAAACTCCTGGGGAGACCATGTAAGTATTAAACTCTTGGGGAGACCCTATACATATTAAACTCTTCGGGAGAACCTGTAAATATATAATCCTGGGGAGACCCTCTAAGTATTAAACTCTTGGGGAGACACTGTAAATAGTAAACTCCTGAGGATACTGGAAATATTCAACTCCTGGAGCCCCTGTAAATATTACACTCCTGGGGTGACCCTGTAAATATTACACACCTGGGGACCCTGTAAATATTAAACTTTTGGGGATCCTGTAAATATTAAATTCCTGGTGAGACCCTGTAAATATGAAACTCCTGGGTTGACCCTGTAAATATTAAACTCCTGGGGAGACACTGTAAATAGTAAGCTCCTGGAGACTGAGTACATTTTAAATTCCTGGGTAGAGCCTGTAAATATTAAACTCCTGAGGACTCTGTAAGTATTAACTCTTGGGGAGAACCTGTAAATATTAATTTCGGGGGACCCTGTAAATATTAAACTCCTGGGGAGACCCTGTAAATATGAAACTCTGGGGAGACCCTGTAAATATTAATCTCTTGGAGACCCTGTAAATATTAAACTCCTGGGGATAACCTGTAAATATTAAACTCATGGGGACCCTATAAATATTAAACTCCTGGGGACACTGTAAATATTAAACACCTGGTAACCCTGTAATTATTAAACTGCTGGGGTGACCCTGTAAATATCAAACTCCTGGCGAGACCCTGTAAATATTAAGCTCCTGGAGACTGGGTAAATATTAAACTCCTGCGGAGACCCTGTAAATATTAAACTCCTGAGGAACCTGTGATTATTAAACTCTTGTGGAGACCCTGTAAATATTAAACTCCTGGTAACCCTGTAAATATTAAACTCCTGGGGAGACCCTTTAAATATTACACTCCTGGGGACCCTGTAAATATTAAACTCCTGGAGACCCTGTAAGTATTAAACTCCTGGGAACCCTGTAAATATTAAACTCCTGGGGAGACCCTTTAAATATTACACTCCTGGGGACCCTGTAAATATTAAACTCCTGGTGACCCTGTAAATATTCAACTCCTGGGGGGATCATGGAATTAATAAACTCCTGGAGTCCCTGCAATTATTAAATTCCTCTGGACCCGGTAAATAAAAATTCCTGGAGACCCTGTAAATATTAAACTCCTGGGGACCCGGTAAATATTAAACTCCTGGGGAGACCCATATTACATTCCTGGGGACCCTGTAAATAATAATCTCCTGGGGATCCTGTAAATATTAAACTCCTGGAAGCCTTGTAAATATTAAACTCCTGGGGACCCTGTAAATATTAAACTCCTGGTTACCCTGTAAATATTAAACTCCTGGGGACACCCTGTAAATATAATACTCCTGGGGAGACCCTGTAAATATTATACTCCTGGGGAGACCCTGTAAATATTAAACTCCTGGGGAGACCCTGTAAGTATTAAATTCCTGGGGAGATCCTGTAAATATTAAACCCCTGGATACACTGTAAATATTAAACTCATGGGGACCCTATAAATATTAAACTCCTGGGGACACTGTAAATATTAAACACCTGGTAACCCTGTAATTATTAAACTGCTGGGGTGACCCTGTAAATATCAAACTCCTGGCGAGACCCTGTAAATATTAAGCTCCTGGAGACTGGGTAAATATTAAACTCCTGCGGAGACCCTGTAAATATTAAACTCCTGAGGAACCTGTGATTATTAAACTCTTGTGGAGACCCTGTAAATATTAAACTCCTGGTAACCCTGTAAATATTAAACTCCTGGGGACACCCTTTAAATATTACACTCCTGGGGACCCTGTAAATATTAAACTCCTGGAGACCCTGTAAGTATTAAACTCCTGGGAACCCTGTAAATATTAAACTCCTGGGGAGACCCTTTAAATATTACACTCCTGGGGACCCTGTAAATATTAAACTCCTGGTGACCCTGTAAATATTCAACTCCTGGGGGGATCATGGAATTAATAAACTCCTGGAGTCCCTGCAATTATTAAATTCCTGGGGACCCGGTAAATAAAAATTCCTGGAGACCCTGTAAATATTAAACTCCTGGGGAGACCTGTAAATATTAAACTCTTGGGGACCCGGTAAATATTAAACTCCTGGGGAGACCCATATTACATTCCTGGGGACCCTGTAAATAATAATCTCCTGGGGATCCTGTAAATATTAAACTCCTGGAGGCCTTGTAAATATTAAACTCCTGGGGACCCTGTAAATATTAAACTCCTGGTTACCCTGTAAATATTAAACTCCTGGGGACACCCTGTAAATATAATACTCCTGGGGAGACCCTGTAAATATTATACTCCTGGGGAGACCCTGTAAATATTAAACTCCTGGGGAGACCCTGTAAGTATTAAATTCCTGGGGAGATCCTGTAAATATTAAACCCCTGGATACACTGTAAATATTAAACTCATGGGGACCCTATAAATATTAAACTCCTGGGGACACTGTAAATATTAAACACCTGGTAACCCTGTAATTATTAAACTGCTGGGGTGACCCTGTAAATATCAAACTCCTGGCGAGACCCTGTAAATATTAAGCTCCTGGAGACTGGGTAAATATTAAACTCCTGCGGAGACCCTGTAAATATTAAACTCCTGAGGAACCTGTGATTATTAAACTCTTGTGGAGACCCTGTAAATATTAAACTCCTGGTAACCCTGTAAATATTAAACTCCTGGGGACACCCTTTAAATATTACACTCCTGGGGACCCTGTAAATATTAAACTCCTGGAGACCCTGTAAGTATTAAACTCCTGGGAACCCTGTAAATATTAAACTCCTGGGGAGACCCTTTAAATATTACACTCCTGGGGACCCTGTAAATATTAAACTCCTGGTGACCCTGTAAATATTCAACTCCTGGGGGGATCATGGAATTAATAAACTCCTGGAGTCCCTGCAATTATTAAATTCCTGGGGACCCGGTAAATAAAAATTCCTGGAGACCCTGTAAATATTAAACTCCTGGGGAGACCTGTAAATATTAAACTCTTGGGGACCCGGTAAATATTAAACTCCTGGGGAGACCCATATTACATTCCTGGGGACCCTGTAAATAATAATCTCCTGGGGATCCTGTAAATATTAAACTCCTGGAGGCCTTGTAAATATTAAACTCCTGGGGACCCTGTAAATATTAAACTCCTGGTTACCCTGTAAATATTAAACTCCTGGGGACACCCTGTAAATATAATACTCCTGGGGAGACCCTGTAAATATTAAACTCCTGGGGAGACCCTGTAAATATTAAACTCATGGGCACCCTGTAAATATGAAACTCCTGGGGTGACCCTGTAAATATTCAACTCCTGCGTAACTTTTAAATATGAAACTCTGGGGAGTCCCTGTAAATATTAATCTCCTGGAGACTCTGTAAATATTAAAATCCTGAGGAGATCCTGTAAATATTAAACTCCTGGGGACCCTGTAAATATTAAACTCCTGTGGAGACCCTGTAAATATTAAACTCATGGGGACCCTGTAAATATTAAACTCCTGGAGACCCTGTAAGTATTAAACTCCTAGGGACCCTGTAAATATTAAACTCCTGGTGACCCGGTAAATATTAAACTCCTGGGGAGACACTGTAAATATTGAACTCCTCGGAACCCTGCAAATGTTAAACTCCTGGATACCATGGAAATAATAACTCGAGGGGACCCTGTAAATATTAAACTCCTGTGGACCTGGTAAATATTAAACTCCTGGGGAAAGACTGTCAATATTAAAATCCTGGGGACCCTGTAATTATTAAACTCCTGGAAACCTTGTAAATAAATATTAAACTCCTGGGGAGATCCTGTAAATATTAAACTCCTGGGGACACTGTAAATATTAAACTCCTGGGGAGATCCTGTAAATATTAAACTCCTGGGGACCCGTTAAATATTAAACTCTTGGGGACCCTGTAAATATTCAACTCCTGGGGAGATCATGTAAATATTAAACTCCTGGATACCCTGCAAATAATAAACTCCTGGAGTCCCTGTCGTTATTAAACTCCTGGGGACCCTGTAAATATTAAACTCCTGTGGATCCTGTAAATATTAAACTCCTGGGGAGACCCTGTAAATATTAAATTCCTGGTGACCCTGTAAATATTAAACTCCTGGAGACCCTGTAAGTATTAAACTCCTAGGGACCCTGTAAATATTAAACTCCTGGTGACCCGGTAAATATTAAACTCCTGGGGAGACACTGTAAATATTGAACTCCTCGGGACCCTGCAAATGTTAAACTCCTGGATACCATGGAAATAATAACTCGAGGGGACCCTGTAAATATTAAACTCCTGTGGACCTGGTAAATATTAAACTCCTGGGGAAAGACTGTCAATATTAAAATCCTGGGGACCCTGTAATTATTAAACTCCTGGAAACCTTGTAAATAAATATTAAACTCCTGGGGAGATCCTGTAAATATTAAACTCCTGGGGACACTGTAAATATTAAACTCCTGGGGAGATCCTGTAAATATTAAACTCCTGGGGACCCGTTAAATATTAAACTCTTGGGGACCCTGTAAATATTCAACTCCTGGGGAGATCATGTAAATATTAAACTCCTGGATACCCTGCAAATAATAAACTCCTGGAGTCCCTGTCGTTATTAAACTCCTGGGGACCCTGTAAATATTAAACTCCTGTGGATCCTGTAAATATTAAACTCCTGGGGAGACCCTGTAAATATTAAATTCCTGGTGACCCTGTAAATATTAAACTCCTGGGGACCCTGTAAATATTAAACTCCTGTGGATCCTGTAAATATTAAACTCCTGGGGAGACCCTGTAAATATTAAACTCCTGGGGACCCTGTAAATATTAAACTCCTGGATACCCTGTAAATATTAAACTCATGGGGACCCTGTAAATATGAAACTCCTTTAGACCCTGAAAATATTAAACTCCTGGGGAGACCCTGTAAATATTAAACTTTGGGGGAAACGCTGTAAATAATAAACTCCTGGGGACCCTGGAAATATTCAACTCCTGGGGTGACCCTGTAAATAATAAACACCTGGGGACCCTGTAAATATTAAACTTTTGGGGACCCTGTAAATATTACACTCCTGGGGTGACCCTGTAAATAATAAACACCTGGGGACCCTGTAAATATTAAACTCCTTTAGACCCTGAAAATATTAAACTCCTGGGGACCCTGTCAATATTAAACTCCTGGGGTGACCCTGTAAATAATAAACACCTGGGGACCCTGTAAATATTAAACTTTTGGGGACCCTGTAAATATTATCTCCTGGGGAGACCCTGTAAATATTAAACTCATGGGCACCCTGTAAATATTATACTCCTGGGGAGACCCTGTAATTATTAAACTCCTGGAGACCTTGAAAATAAATATTAAATTCCTGGGGAGATCCTGTAAATATTAAACTCCTGGGGAGATCCTGTAAATATTAAACTCCTGGGGACACTGTAAATATTAAACTCCTAGGGAGACCCTGTAAATATTAAACTCCTGGTGACCCTGTAAATATTAAACTCCTGGTGGGACCCTGTATATATTAAACTCCTGGGAAGACCCTGTAAATATTAAACTCCTGGGGACCCTTTAAATATTAAACTCCTGGGGACCCTGTAAATACTCAACTCCTGGGGAGATCATGTAAATATTAAACTCCTGGATACCCTGCAAATAATAAACTCCTGGAGTCCCTGTAGTTATTAAACTCCTGGGGACCCTGTAAATATTAAACTCCTGTGGACCCTGTAAATATTAAACTCCTGGGGAGACCCTCTAAATATTAAACGCCTGGGGTGACCCTGTAAATATTAAACTCCTGGGGACACCCTGTAAATATTAAACACTTGTGGACATGTAAATATTAAACTCTTGGGGACATGCAAATATTAAACTCCTGGGGACCCTGTAAATATTAATCTCCTGGGGATAACCTGTAAATATTAAACTCATGGGGACCCTGTAAATATTAAACTCCTGGATACCCTGTAAATATTAAACTCCTTTAGACCCTGAAAATATTAAACTCCTGGGGACCCTTTAAATATCAAACTCCTGGGGAGACCCTGTAAATATTAAACTCCTGGTGAGACACTGTAAATATTAACTCCTCTGGAGACATTGTAAATATTAAACTCTTGGGGACCCTGTAAATATCAAACTCCTGGGGAGACCCTGTAAATATTAAACTCATGGTGAGGCACTGTAAATATTAAACTCCTGTGGAGACATTGTAAATATTAAACTCCTGGGGACCCTGTAAATATCAAACTCCTGGGGATCCTGTAAATATTACATTCTTGGAGACCCAGTAAATATATTACTCCTGCGGAGACCCTCTAAATATCAAACTCCTGGGGAGACCATGTAAGTATTAAACTCTTGGGGAGACCCTATACATATTAAACTCTTCGGGAGAACCTGTAAATATATAATCCTGGGGAGACCCTCTAAGTATTAAACTCTTGGGGAGACACTGTAAATAGTAAACTCCTGAGGATACTGGAAATATTCAACTCCTGGAGCCCCTGTAAATATTACACTCCTGGGGTGACCCTGTAAATATTACACACCTGGGGACCCTGTAAATATTAAACTTTTGGGGATCCTGTAAATATTAAATTCCTGGTGAGACCCTGTAAATATGAAACTCCTGGGTTGACCCTGTAAATATTAAACTCCTGGGGAGACACTGTAAATAGTAAGCTCCTGGAGACTGAGTACATTTTAAATTCCTGGGTAGAGCCTGTAAATATTAAACTCCTGAGGACTCTGTAAGTATTAACTCTTGGGGAGAACCTGTAAATATTAATTTCGGGGGACCCTGTAAATATTAAACTCCTGGGGAGACCCTGTAAATATGAAACTCTGGGGAGACCCTGTAAATATTAATCTCTTGGAGACCCTGTAAATATTAAACTCCTGGGGATAACCTGTAAATATTAAACTCATGGGGACCCTATAAATATTAAACTCCTGGGGACACTGTAAATATTAAACACCTGGTAACCCTGTAATTATTAAACTGCTGGGGTGACCCTGTAAATATCAAACTCCTGGCGAGACCCTGTAAATATTAAGCTCCTGGAGACTGGGTAAATATTAAACTCCTGCGGAGACCCTGTAAATATTAAACTCCTGAGGAACCTGTGATTATTAAACTCTTGTGGAGACCCTGTAAATATTAAACTCCTGGTAACCCTGTAAATATTAAACTCCTGGGGAGACCCTTTAAATATTACACTCCTGGGGACCCTGTAAATATTAAACTCCTGGAGACCCTGTAAGTATTAAACTCCTGGGAACCCTGTAAATATTAAACTCCTGGGGAGACCCTTTAAATATTACACTCCTGGGGACCCTGTAAATATTAAACTCCTGGTGACCCTGTAAATATTCAACTCCTGGGGGGATCATGGAATTAATAAACTCCTGGAGTCCCTGCAATTATTAAATTCCTCTGGACCCGGTAAATAAAAATTCCTGGAGACCCTGTAAATATTAAACTCCTGGGGACCCGGTAAATATTAAACTCCTGGGGAGACCCATATTACATTCCTGGGGACCCTGTAAATAATAATCTCCTGGGGATCCTGTAAATATTAAACTCCTGGAAGCCTTGTAAATATTAAACTCCTGGGGACCCTGTAAATATTAAACTCCTGGTTACCCTGTAAATATTAAACTCCTGGGGACACCCTGTAAATATAATACTCCTGGGGAGACCCTGTAAATATTATACTCCTGGGGAGACCCTGTAAATATTAAACTCCTGGGGAGACCCTGTAAGTATTAAATTCCTGGGGAGATCCTGTAAATATTAAACCCCTGGATACACTGTAAATATTAAACTCATGGGGACCCTATAAATATTAAACTCCTGGGGACACTGTAAATATTAAACACCTGGTAACCCTGTAATTATTAAACTGCTGGGGTGACCCTGTAAATATCAAACTCCTGGCGAGACCCTGTAAATATTAAGCTCCTGGAGACTGGGTAAATATTAAACTCCTGCGGAGACCCTGTAAATATTAAACTCCTGAGGAACCTGTGATTATTAAACTCTTGTGGAGACCCTGTAAATATTAAACTCCTGGTAACCCTGTAAATATTAAACTCCTGGGGACACCCTTTAAATATTACACTCCTGGGGACCCTGTAAATATTAAACTCCTGGAGACCCTGTAAGTATTAAACTCCTGGGAACCCTGTAAATATTAAACTCCTGGGGAGACCCTTTAAATATTACACTCCTGGGGACCCTGTAAATATTAAACTCCTGGTGACCCTGTAAATATTCAACTCCTGGGGGGATCATGGAATTAATAAACTCCTGGAGTCCCTGCAATTATTAAATTCCTGGGGACCCGGTAAATAAAAATTCCTGGAGACCCTGTAAATATTAAACTCCTGGGGAGACCTGTAAATATTAAACTCTTGGGGACCCGGTAAATATTAAACTCCTGGGGAGACCCATATTACATTCCTGGGGACCCTGTAAATAATAATCTCCTGGGGATCCTGTAAATATTAAACTCCTGGAGGCCTTGTAAATATTAAACTCCTGGGGACCCTGTAAATATTAAACTCCTGGTTACCCTGTAAATATTAAACTCCTGGGGACACCCTGTAAATATAATACTCCTGGGGAGACCCTGTAAATATTAAACTCCTGGGGAGACCCTGTAAATATTAAACTCATGGGCACCCTATAAATATGAAACTCCTGGGGTGACCCTGTAAATATTCAACTCCTGCGTAACTTTTAAATATGAAACTCTGGGGAGTCCCTGTAAATATTAATCTCCTGGAGACTCTGTAAATATTAAAATCCTGAGGAGATCCTGTAAATATTAAACTCCTGGGGACCCTGTAAATATTAAACTCCTGTGGAGACCCTGTAAATATTAAACTCATGGGGACCCTGTAAATATTAAACTCCTGGAGACCCTGTAAGTATTAAACTCCTGGGGACCCTGTAAATATTAAACTCCTGGTGACCCGGTAAATATTAAACTCCTGGGGAGACACTGTAAATATTGAACTCCTCGGGACCCTGCAAATGTTAAACTCCTGGATACCATGGAAATAATAACTCGAGGGGACCCTGTAAATATTAAACTCCTGTGGACCTGGTAAATATTAAACTCCTGGGGAGAGACTGTCAATATTAAATTCCTGGGGACCCTGTAATTATTAAACTCCTGGAAACCTTGTAAATAAATATTAAACTCCTGGGGAGATCCTGTAAATATTAAACTCCTGGGGACACTGTAAATATTAAACTCCTGGGGAGACCCTGTAAATATTAAACTCCTGGTGACCCTGTAAATATTAAACTCCTGGGGGGACCCTGTAAATATTAAACTCATGGGCACCCTGTAAATATTATACTCCTGGGGAGACTCTTTAAATATTATCTCCTGGGGAGACCCTGTAAATATTAAACTCATGGGCACCCTGTAAATATTATACTCCTGGGGAGACCCTGTAAATATTAAACTCCTGGGGAAACCCTGTAAATATAAAACTCATGGGCACCCTGAAAATATTATACTCCTGGGGAGACCCAGTAAAAATTTAACTCCTGGGGAGACCCTGTAAGTATTAAATTCCTGGGGAGATCGTGTAAATACTAAACCCCTGGATACCCTGTAAATATTACACTCCTGGGGGGGACCCTGTATATACTAAACTCCTGGGGAGATCCTGTAAATATTAAACTCCTGGGGACCCTGTAAATATTAAACTCCTGTTGGGACCCTGTAAATATTAAACTCCTGGTGACCCAGTAAATATTAAACTCCTGGGGAGACACTGTAAATATTGAACTCCTCGGGACCCTGCAAATGTTAAACTCCTGGATACCATGGAAATAATAACTCGAGGGGACCCTGTAAATATAAAACTCCTGTGGACCTGGTAAATATTAAACTCCTGGGGAGAGACTGTCAATATTAAATTCCTGGGGACCCTGTAATTATTAAACTCCTGGAGACCTTGTAAATATATATTAAACTCCTGGGGAGATCCTGTAAATATTAAACTCCTGGAGAGATCCTGTAAATATTAAACTCCTGGGGACACTGTAAATATTAAACTCCTGGGGAGACCCTGTAAATATTAAATTCCTGGTGACCCTGTAAATATTAAACTCCTGGGGGGACCCTGTATATATTAAACTCCTGGGAAGACACTGTAAATATTAAACTCCTGGGGACCCTTTAAATATTAAACTCTTGGGGACCCTGTAAATATTCAACTCCTGGGGAGATCATGTAAATGTTAAACTCCTAGATACCCTGCAAATAATAAACTCCTGGAGTCCCTGTCGTTATTAAACTCCTGGGGACCCTGTAAATATTAAACTCCTGTGGATCCTGTAAATATTAAACTCCTGGGGAGACCCTGTAAATATTAAACTCCTGGGGACACTGTAAATATTAAACTCCTGGGGATAACCTGTAAATATTAAATTCATGGGGACCCTGTAAATATTAAACTCCTGGATACCCTGTAAATATTAAACTCATGGGGACCCTGTAAATATGAAACTCCTTTAGACCCTGAAAATATTAAACTCCTGGGGACCCTGTAAATATCAAACTCCTGGGGAGACCCTGTAAATATTAAACTTTGGGGGAAACACTGTAAATAATAAACTCCTGGGGACCCTAGAAATATTGAACTCCTGGAGCCCCTGTAAATATTAAACTCCTGGGGACCCTGTAAATATTACACTCCTGGGGTGACCCTGTAAATATTAAACTCTTGGGGACCCTGTAAATATTAAACTCCTGGGGACCCTGTAAATATTACACTCCTGGGGTGACCCTGTAAATAATAAACACCTGGGGACCCTGTAAATATTAAACTTTTGGGGACCCTGTAAATATTAAACTCCTGCGTACCTTGTAAATATTAAACTCTTGGGGACCCTGTAAATATTAAACTCATGGGCACCCTGTAAATATTATACTCCTGGGGAGACCCTGTAAATATTAAACTCCTGGGGAGACCCTTTTAGTATTAAATTCCTGGGGAGATCCTGTAAATATTAAACCCCTGGATACCCTGTAAATATTAAACCCCTGGATACCCTGTAAATAATAAATTCCTGGGGACCCTGGAAATATTCAACTCCTGGAGCCCCTGTAAATATTAAACTGCTGGTGAGACACTGTAAATATTAAACTCCTGCGTACCTTGTAAATATTAAACTCTTGGGGACCCTGTAAATATTAAATTCCTGGTGGGACCCTGTAAATATTAAACTCCTGGGGAGACCCTGTAAATATTAATCTCCTGGAGACCCCGTAAATATTAAAATCCTGGGGGGATCATGGAATTAATAAACTCCTGGAGTCCCTGCAATTATTAAATTCCTGGGGACCCGGTAAATAAAAATTCCTGGAGACCCTGTAAATATTAAACTCCTGGGGAGACCTGTAAATATTAAACTCTTGGGGACCCGGTAAATATTAAACTCCTGGGGAGACCCATATTACATTCCTGGGGACCCTGTAAATAATAATCTCCTGGGGATCCTGTAAATATTAAACTCCTGGAGGCCTTGTAAATATTAAACTCCTGGGGACCCTGTAAATATTAAACTCCTGGTTACCCTGTAAATATTAAACTCCTGGGGACACCCTGTAAATATAATACTCCTGGGGAGACCCTGTAAATATTAAACTCCTGGGGAGACCCTGTAAATATTAAACTCATGGGCACCCTGTAAATATGAAACTCCTGGGGTGACCCTGTAAATATTCAACTCCTGCGTAACTTTTAAATATGAAACTCTGGGGAGTCCCTGTAAATATTAATCTCCTGGAGACTCTGTAAATATTAAAATCCTGAGGAGATCCTGTAAATATTAAACTCCTGGGGACCCTGTAAATATTAAACTCCTGTGGAGACCCTGTAAATATTAAACTCATGGGGACCCTGTAAATATTAAACTCCTGGAGACCCTGTAAGTATTAAACTCCTGGGGACCCTGTAAATATTAAACTCCTGGTGACCCGGTAAATATTAAACTCCTGGGGAGACACTGTAAATATTGAACTCCTCGGGACCCTGCAAATGTTAAACTCCTGGATACCATGGAAATAATAACTCGAGGGGACCCTGTAAATATTAAACTCCTGTGGACCTGGTAAATATTAAACTCCTGGGGAGAGACTGTCAATATTAAATTCCTGGGGACCCTGTAATTATTAAACTCCTGGAAACCTTGTAAATAAATATTAAACTCCTGGGGAGATCCTGTAAATATTAAACTCCTGGGGACACTGTAAATATTAAACTCCTGGGGAGACCCTGTAAATATTAAACTCCTGGTGACCCTGTAAATATTAAACTCCTGGGGGGACCCTGTAAATATTAAACTCATGGGCACCCTGTAAATATTATACTCCTGGGGAGACTCTTTAAATATTATCTCCTGGGGAGACCCTGTAAATATTAAACTCATGGGCACCCTGTAAATATTATACTCCTGGGGAGACCCTGTAAATATTAAACTCCTGGGGAAACCCTGTAAATATAAAACTCATGGGCACCCTGAAAATATTATACTCCTGGGGAGACCCAGTAAAAATTAAACTCCTGGGGAGACCCTGTAAGTATTAAATTCCTGGGGAGATCGTGTAAATACTAAACCCCTGGATACCCTGTAAATATTACACTCCTGGGGGGACCCTGTATATACTAAACTCCTGGGGAGATCCTGTAAATATTAAACTCCTGGGGACCCTGTAAATATTAAACTCCTGTTGGGACCCTGTAAATATTAAACTCCTGGTGACCCAGTAAATATTAAACTCCTGGGGAGACACTGTAAATATTGAACTCCTCGGGACCCTGCAAATGTTAAACTCCTGGATACCATGGAAATAATAACTCGAGGGGACCCTGTAAATATTAAACTCCTGTGGACCTGGTAAATATTAAACTCCTGGGGAGAGACTGTCAATATTAAATTCCTGGGGACCCTGTAATTATTAAACTCCTGGAGACCTTGTAAATATATATTAAACTCCTGGGGAGATCCTGTAAATATTAAACTCCTGGGGAGATCCTGTAAATATTAAACTCCTGGGGACACTGTAAATATTAAACTCCTGGGGAGACCCTGTAAATATTAAATTCCTGGTGACCCTGTAAATATTAAACTCCTGGGGGGACCCTGTATATATTAAACTCCTGGGAAGACACTGTAAATATTAAACTCCTGGGGACCCTTTAAATATTAAACTCTTGGGGACCCTGTAAATATTCAACTCCTGGGGAGATCATGTAAATGTTAAACGCCTAGATACCCTGCAAATAATAAACTCCTGGAGTCCCTGTCGTTATTAAACTCCTGGGGACCCTGTAAATATTAAACTCCTGGGGAGACCCTGTAAATATTAAACTCCTGGGGACACTGTAAATATTAAACTCCTGGGGATAACCTGTAAATATTAAATTCATGGGGACCCTGTAAATATTAAACTCCTGGATACCCTGTAAATATTAAACTCATGGGGACCCTGTAAATATGAAACTCCTTTAGACCCTGAAAATATTAAACTCCTGGGGACCCTGTAAATATCAAACTCCTGGGGAGACCCTGTAAATATTAAACTTTGGGGGAAACACTGTAAATAATAAACTCCTGGGGACCCTAGAAATATTCAACTCCTGGAGCCCCTGTAAATATTAAACTCCTGGGGACCCTGTAAATATTACACTCCTGGGGTGACCCTGTAAATAATAAACACCTGGGGACCCTGTAAATATTAAACTTTTGGGGACCCTGTAAATATTAAACTCTTGGGGACCCTGTAAATATTAAACTCCTGGGGACCCTGTAAATATTACACTCCTGGGGTGACCCTGTAAATAATAAACACCTGGGGACCCTGTAAATATTAAACTTTTGGGGACCCTGTAAATATTAAACTCCTGCGTACCTTGTAAATATTATACTCCTGGGGAGACCCTGTAAATATTAAACTCCTGGGGAAACCCTGGTCAATATTAAACTCCTGGGGAGACCCTCTAAATGTTAAACTCCTGGGGACCCTGTAAATATTAACCTGCTGGTGAACCTGTAAATATTAAACTCCTCGGGAGATCCTGTAAATATTGAACTCCTGGGTAGAACCAGTAAATATTAAACTCCTGGGGAGACCCTCTAAATGTTAAACTCCTGGGGACCCTGTAAATATTAAATTGCTGGGGGCGACCCTGTTAATATTACACTCCTGGAGACCCTGTAAATATTAAATTCATGGAGACCCTGCAAATATTAAACTCCTGCGGTGACCTTGTAAGTATTAAATTGCTGGGGAGACCCTGTAAATATTATACTCCTGGGGAGTCCCTGTAAATATTAAACTCCTGGGGAGACCTTGTAAATATTAAACTCCTGGGGACCCTGTAAATATTAAACTCCTGGTGAGACACGGTAAATATTAAACTCCTGGGGACACTGTAAACATTAAACTCCTGGGAACCCTATAAATATTAAACTCCTGGAGAGACCCTGTAAATATTAAACTCCTGGGGACCTTTCAATAAAAAAACATCGGAACCCTGCAAATATGAAACTCCTGGGGCAACGCTGTAAATATTAAATTCCTGGGGAGACGCTGTAAATATTAAACTCCTGGGGACCCTGTAAATATTAAACGCCTGGGGAACCTGTAAATAAAAAAACCTCGGGACCCTGCAAATATTAAACTCCTGTGGCGACGCTGTAAATATTAAACTCCTGGGGACCCTGTAAATATTAAACTCCTGGGGCGACCCTGTAAATATTTAACTCTGCGTGACCATGTAAATATTAAACTCCTGGGGACCCCGTAAATATTAAACTCCTGGGGAGACCCTCTAAATGTTAAACTCCTGGGGACCCTGTAAATATTAAATGCCTGGGGAACCTGTAAATAAAAAAACCTCGGGACCCTGCAAATATTAAACTCCTTTGGCGACGCTGTAAATATTAAACTCCTGGGGACCTGTAAATATTAAACTCCTGGAGCTCCTGTAAATATTAAACTCCTGGAGAGACCCTGTAAATATTGAACTCCGGGGGAGATCCCGTAAATATTAAGCTGCTGTAGATTCTGTAATATTAAATGCTGGGGGATCCTGTAAATATTAAACTCTTGGGGAGACCCTGTAAATATTAAACTCCTGGGGAGACACGGTAAATATTAAACTCCTGGGGACACTGTAAATATTAAACTCCTGGGAACCCTTTAAATATTAAACTCCTGGGGAGACCCTGTAAATATTAAACTCTTGGGGAGACCCTGTAAATATTAAACTCTTGGGGAGACCCTGTAAATATTAAACTCTTGGGGAGACACGGTAAATATTAAACTCCTGGGGAGATCCTGTAAATATTAAACTCTTGGGGAGACCCTGTAAATATTAAACTCCTGGGGAGACCCTGTAAATATTAAACTCCTGGGGAGACACGGTAAATATTAAACTCCTGGGAACCCTGTAAATATTAAACTCCTGGGGAGTCACTGTAAAAATTAAACTCCTGGGGACCTTTCAATAAAAAAACCTCGGGACCCTGTAAATATTAAACTCCTGGGGACTCTGTAAAGATTAAACTCCTGGAGAGATTCTGTAAATATTGAACTTTTGGGGAGTCACTGTAAATATTAAATGCTTGGGACCCTGTAAATAAAAAAACCTCGGGACCGTGCAAATATTAAACTCCTGTGGCGACGCTGTAAATATTAAACTCTTGGAGACCCTGTAAATATAAAACTCTAGAGACCCTGTAAATATGAAACTCCTGGGGACCCTGTAAATAGTCAACTCCTGGGAACCCTGTAAATATTAAACTCCTGGAGACGCTGTAAATATAAAATTCCTGGGCGACCGGGTAAATAATAAACTCCTGGGGACCCTGTAAATATTAAACTCCTGGGGAGACCCTGTAAATATTAAACTCCTGGGGAGACCCTGTAAATATTAAACTCCTGGAGATCCTGTAAATATTAAGCTGCTGGAGATTCTGTAATATTAAACGCTGGGGGACCCTGTAAATATTAAAATCTTGGGGAGGCCCTGTAAATATTGAACTCCTGGGGAGACCCTGTAAATATTTAACTCCTGGAAGACCTTGTAAATATTAACCTGCTGGTAACCCTGTAAATATTAAACTCCTGGGGTCCCTGTAAATATTAAACTCCTGGGGAGACCGTGCAAATATTAAACTCCTGGGGACCCTGTAAATATTAAACTCCTGGGAAGACCCTGTTAATATTATACTCCTGGGGACCCTGTAAATATTAAAATCCTGGGGTCCCTGTAAATATTAAACTCCTGGGAAGACCCTGTTAATATTATACTCCTGGGGACCCAATAAATATTAAACTCCTGGGGTCCCTGTAAATATTAAACTAGTGGGCAGACCCTGTGAATATTAAACTCCTGGGGACCCTGTAAATATTAAACTCCTGGGGAGACCCTGTAAATATGAAACTCCTGGAGTCCCTGTAAATATTAAACTCCTGGGGAGACCCTCTAAATGGCAAACTCCTGGGGACCCTGTAAATATTAAACTCCTGGAGAGACGCTGTAAATATTGAACTCCTGGGGAGACACTGTAAATATTAACCTGCTGGTGACCCTGTAAATATTAAACTCCTGGGGAGACCCTGTAAATATTAAACACATGAAAAGACACTGTAAATATTAAGCTCCTGGTAACCCTTTAAATATTAAATGCCTGGGGACCCTGTGAATAAAAAAACCTCGGTACCTGCAAATATTAAACTCCTGGGGCGACGCTGTAAATATTAAACTCTTGGAGACCCTGTAAATATAAAACTCTGGAGACCCTGAAAATATGAAACTCCTGGGGACCCTGTAAATATTAAACTTCTGGGGACGCTGTAAATATTAAACTCCTGGAGACCCTGTAAATATTAAACTCCTGGAGACGATGTAAATATTAAACTCCTGGGGCGAACCTGTAAATATTTAAATCCTGGGGAGACCATGTAAATATTAAACTCCTTGGGACCCTGTAAATATTAAACTCCTGGGGACCCTATAAATATTAAACTCCTGGGGTCCCTGTAAATATTAAACTGGTGGGCAGATCCTGTAAATATTATACTCCTGGGGACCCTGTAAATATTACACTCCTGGGGAGATTCTGTAAATATTAAACTCCTGGGGAGACCTTGTAAATATTAACCTGCTGGTCACCCTGTAAATATTAAACTCCTCGGGAGATCCTGTAAATATTAAACTCCTGGGGCGAACCTGTAAATATTTAAATCCTGGGGAGACCATGTAAATATTAAACTCCTGGGGACCCTGTAAATATTAAACTCCTGGGGAGACCCTGTAAATATTAAACTCCTGGGGACCCTGTAAATATTAAACTCCTGGGAAGATCCTGTAAATATTATACTCCTGGGGACCCTGTAAATATTAAACTCCTGTGGAAACCCTGTAAATATTGAACTCCTGGGGACCCTGTAAATATTAAACTCCTGTGGAAACCCTGTAAATATTGAACTTCTGGGGAGACCTTGTAAATATTAAACTCCTGTGGAAACCCTGTAAATATTGAACTCCTGGGGAGACCCTGTAAATAGTAAACTCCTGTGGAAACCCTGTAAATATTAAACTCCTGGGGAAACCCTGTAAATATTAAACTCCTGGGGAGACCCTCCAAATGTTAAACTCCTGGGAACCCTGTAAATATTGAACTCCTGGGGAGATGCTGTAAATATTAAAATCCTGGAGATCTTGTAAATATTAAGCTGCTGGAGATTCTGTAATATTAAACTCTGGGCACCCTGTAAATATTAAACTCCTGGGGACCCTGTAAATATTAAACTCTGGGAGAGACCCTGAAAATATTAAACTCCTGGGGAGACCCTCTAAATGTTAAACTCCTGGGAACCCTTTAAATATTAAACTCCTGGGGAAACCCTGTAAATATTGAACTCCTGGGGAGACCCTGTAAATATTAAACTCCTCGGGAGATCCTGTAAATATTAAACTCATGGGGAGACCCTGTAAGTATTAAACTCTGGGGAGAGCCTGTAAATATTAAACTTCTGGGGAGACCCTGTAAATATTAAACTCCTGGGGAGACCCTGTAAATATTAAACTCCTGGGGAGACTCTGTAAATATTATACTCCTGGGGACCCTGTCAATATTAAACTCCTGGGGTTCCAGTAAATATTGAACTAGTGGGGAGATCCTGTAAATATTATACTCCTGGTGACCCTGTAAATATTAATCTCCTGGGGAGACCCTGTGAATATTAAACTCCTGGGGACACTGTAAATATTGAACTACTGGGGAGACCCTGTAAATATTAAACTCCTGGGGAGACCATGGAAATATTAACCTGCTGGTGACCCTGTAAATATTAAACTCCTGTAGATCCTGTAAATATGAAACTCCTGGGGACCCTGTAAATATTAAACTCCTGGGGAGACCCTGTAAATATTAAACTCCTGGGGAGACCTTGTAAATATTAACCTGCTGGTCACCCTGTAAATATTAAACTCCTCGGGAGATCCTGTAAATATTAAACTCCTGGGGAGACCCTGTAAATATTAAACTCCTGGGGACCCTGCAAATATTAAACTCCTGGGGAGACCCTCTAAATGTTAAACTCCTGGGGTCCCTGTAAATATTAAATGCCTGGGGAACCTGTAAACAAAAAAACCTCGGGACCCTGCAAATATTAAACTCCTGTGGCGACGCTGTAAATATTAAACTCCTGGGGACCTGTAAATATTAAACTCCTGGAGCTCCTGTAAATATTAAACTCCTGGAGAGACCCTGTAAATATTGAACTCCTGGGGACCCTGTAAATATTAAACTCCTGGGGAGACACGGTAAATATTAAACTCCTGGGGACACTGTAAATATTAAACTCCTGGGGAGACCCTGTAAATATTAAACTCCTGGGGAGACCCTGTAAATATTAAACTCTTGGGGAGACCCTGTAAATATTAAACTCCTGGGGAGACACGGTAAATATTAAACTCCTGGGGACCCTGTAAATATTAAACTCCTGGGGAGACACGGTAAATATTAAACTCCTGGGAACCCTGTAAATATTAAACTCCTGGTGAGTCACTGTAAAAATTAAACTCCTGGGGACCTTTCAATAAAAAAACCTCGGGACCCTGCAAATATGAAACTCCTGGGGCGACGCTGTAAATATTAAACTCCTGGGGACTCTGTAAAGATTAAACTCCTGGGGAGATTCTGTAAATATTGAACTTTTGGGGAGTCACTGTAAATATTAAATGCCTGGGGACCCTGTAAATAAAAAAACCTCGGGACCGTGCAAATATTAAACTCCTGTGGCGACACTGTAAATATTAAACTCTTGGAGACCCTGTAAATATAAAACTCTGGAGACCCTGTAAATATTAAACTCCTGGGGAGACGCTGTAAATATTGAACTCCTGGGGAGACACTGTAAATATTAAACTCCTGGGGAGACCTTGTAAATATTAACCTGCTGGTGACCCTGTAAATATTAAACTCCTGGGGAGTCCCGGTAAATATTAAACTCCTGGGGAGACCCTGTAAATATTAAACACATGAAAAGACACTGTAAATATTAAGCTCCTGGTAACCCTTTAAATATTAAATGCCTGGGGACCCTGTGAATAAAAAAACCTCGGTACCCTGCAAATATTAAACTCCTGGGGCGACGCTGTAAATATTAAACTCTTGGAGACCCTGTAAATATAAAACTCCTGGGAACCCTGTAAATATTAAACTCCTGGAGACGCTGTAAATATAAAATTCCTGGGGCGACCGGGTAAATAATAAACTCCTGGGAACCCTGTAAATATTAAACTCCTGGGGAGACCCTGTAAATATTAAACTCCTGGAGATCCTGTAAATATTAAGCTGCTGGAGATTCTGGAATATTAAACGCTGGGGGACCCTGTAAATATTAAACTCCTGGGGAGACCCTCTAAATGCTAAACTCCTGGGGACCCTGTAAATATTAAACTCCTGGGAAGACCCTGTTAATATTATACTCCTGGGGACCCTATAAATATTAAACTCCTGGGGTCCCTGTAAATATTAAACTAGTGGGCAGATCCTGTAAATATTATACTCCTGGGGACCCTGTAAATATTACACTCCTGGGGAGACCCTGTGAATATTAAACTCCTGGGGACCCTGTAAATATTAAACTCCTGGGGAGATCCTGTAAACATTCAACTCCTGGGGACCCTGTAAATATTAAACTGCTGGCGAGACCCTGTAAATATGAAACTCCTGGAGTCCCTGTAAATATTAAACTCCTGGGGAGACCCTCTAAATGGCAAACTCCTGGGGACCCTGTAAATATTAAACTCCTGGGGAGACGCTGTAAATATTGAACTCCTGGGGAGACACTGTAAATATTAAACTCCTGGGGAGACCTTGTAAATATTAACCTGCTGGTGACCCTGTAAATATTAAACTCCTGGGGAGACCCGGTAAATATTAAACTCCTGGGGAGACCCTGTAAATATTAAACACATGAAAAGACACTGTAAATATTAAGCTCCTGGTAACCCTTTAAATATTAAATGCCTGGGGACCCTGTGAATAAAAAAACCTCGGTACCCTGCAAATATTAAACTCCTGGGGCGATGCTGTAAATATTAAACTCTTGGAGACCCTGTAAATATAAAACTCTGGAGACCCTGAAAATATGAAACTCCTGGGGACCCTGTAAATATTAAACTTCTGGGGACCCTGTAAATATTAAACTCCTGGAGACCCTGTAAATATTGAACTCCTTGGGACCCTGTAAATATTAAACTCCTGGGGACCCTGTAAATATGAAACTCCTGGAGAGACCCTCTAAATGTTAAACTCCTGGGGACCCTGTGAATATTAAACTCGAGGGAGACCCTGTAAATATTGAACACCTGGGGAGACCCTTTAAATATTGAACTCCTGGGGAGACTCTTTAAATATTAAACTCTTGCGGAGACTCTGTAAATATTAAACTCCTGGGGAGTCCCTCTAAATATTAAACTCCTGGGGACCCTGTGAATATTAAACTCGAGGGAGACCCTGTAAATATTGAACACCTGGGGAGACCCTTTAAATATTGAACTCCTGGGGAGACTCTTTAAATATTAAACTCTTGCGGAGACTCTGTAAATATTAAACTCCTGGGGAGTCCCTCTAAATATTAAACTCCTGGGGTGACCTTGTAAATATTAACCTGCTGGTGACCCTTTAAATATTAAATACCTCGGGAGATCGTGTAAATATTGAACTCCGGGGGAGACCCTGTAAATATTAAACTCCTGGGGAGACTCTGTAAATATTAAACTCCTGGGGAGACCCTGTAAATATTAAATGCCTGGTGACCCTGTAAATAAAAAAACATCGGTACCCTGCAAATATTAAACTCCTGGGAACCCTGTAAATATTAAACTCCTGGGAACCCTGTAAATATTAAACTCCTGGGGACCCTGTAAATATTAAACTCCTGGGGAGACACTGTCAATATTAAACTCCTGGGGACCCTGTAAATATTAAATGCCTGGGGACCCTGTAAATAAAAAAACCTCGGGACCCTGCAAATATTAAACTCCTGTGGCGACGCTGTAAATATTAAACTCTTGGAGACCCTGTAAATATAAAACTCTGGAGACCGTGTAAATATGAAACTCCTGGGGACCCTGTAAATATTCAACTCCTGGGAACCCTGTAAATATTAAACTCCTGGAGACGCTGTAAATATAAACTCTGGAGACCCTGTAAATATGAAACTCCCGGGGACCCTGTAAATATTAAACTCCTGGGGACCCTGCAAATATTAAACTCCTGGAGACCCTGTAAATATTGATCTCCTTGGGACCCTGTAAATATTAAACTCCTGGGGACCCTGTAAATATTAAACCCCTGGGGAGACCCACTAAATGTTAAACTCCTGGGGACCCTGTAAATATTGAACTCCTGGGGAGACCCTGTAAATATTGAACGCCTGGGGAGACCCTTTAAATATTGAACTCCTGGGGAGACTCTTTAAATATTAAACTCTTGGCGAGACCCTGTAAATATTAAACTCCTGGGGAGTCCCTCTAAATATTAAACTCCTGGGGAGACCTTGTAAATATTAACCTGCTGGTGACCCTTTAAATATTAAACACCTCGGGAGATCGTGCAAATATTGAACTCCGGGGGAGACCCTGTAAATATTAAACTCCTGGGGAGACTCTGTGAATATTAAACTCCTGGGGAGACCCTGTAAATATTAAATGCCTGGTGACCCTGTAAATAAAAAAACCTCGGTACCCTGCAAATATTAAACTCCTGGGGCGACGCTGTAAATATTAAACTCTTGGAGACCCTGTAAATATAAAACTCTGGAGACCCTGTAAATATGAAACTCCTGGGGACCCTGTAAATATTAAACTCCTGGGGACCCTGTAGATATTAAACTCCTGGAGACCCTGTAAATATTAAATTCCTGGGGCGACCCGGGAAAAATTAAACTCTGGGGGACCCTGTAAATATTAAACTCCTGGGGACCCTGTAAATATTTAACTCCTGGGGACCCTGTAAATATTAAACTCCTGGGGACCCTGTAAATATTAAACTCCTGGAGACCCTGTAAATATTAAATTCCTGGAGCGACCTGGTAAATATTTAACTCTGGGGGACCATGTAAATATTAAACTCCTGGGGAGACCCTGTAAATATTGAACTCCTGTGGAGACCATTTAAATATTGAACTCCTGGGGACCCTGTAAATATTAAACTCCTGGGGACCCTGTAAATATTAAACTCCAGGGGAGTCCCTCTAAATGTTAAACTCCTGGGGACCCTGTAAATATTAAACTTCTGGGGAGACCCTGTAAATATTTAACTCCTGGGGAGACCCTTTAAATATTAAACTCTTGGGGAGACCCTGTAAATATTAAACTCCTGGGGAGATGCTGTAAATATTAAACTCCTGGAGATCCTGTAAATATTAAGCTGCTGGAGATTCTGTAATATTAAACGCTGGGGAGACCCTGTAAATATTAAATGCCTGGTGACCCTGTAAATAAAAAAACCTCGGTACCCTGCAAATATTAAACTCCTGGGGCGACACTGTAAATATTAAACTCTTGGAGACCCTGTAAATATAAAACTCTGGAGACCCTTTAAATATGAAACTCCTGGTAACCCTGTAAATATTAAACTCCTGGGGTCCCTGTAAATATTAAACTCCTGGGGAGACCCTGTAAATATTAAACTCCTGGGGACCCTGTAAATATTAAACTCCTGGGAAGACCCTGTTAATATTATACTCCTGGGGACCCTGTAAATATTAAAATCCTGGGGTCCCTGTAAATATTAAACTCCTGGGAAGACCCTGTTAATATTATACTCCTGGGGACCCTATAAATATTAAACTCCTGGGGTCCCTGTAAATATTAAACTAGTGAGCAGATCCTGTAAATATTATACTCCTGGGGACCCTGTAAATATTACACTCCTGGGGAGACCCTGTGAATATTAAACTCCTGGGGTCCCTGTAAATATTAAACTCCTGGGGAGATCCTGTAAACATTAAACTCCTGAGTACCCTGTAAATATTAAACCCCTGGATACCCTGTAAATAATAAATTCCTGGGGACCCTGGAAATATTCAACTCCTGGAGCCCCTGTAAATATTAAACTGCTGGTGAGACACTGTAAATATTAAACTCCTGTGGATGCATTGCAAATATGAAACTCCTGGGGTTAACCCTGTAAATATTAAACTTCTGGGGTGACCCTGTAAATATTAAACTCCTGCGTACCTTGTAAATATTAAACTCTTGGGGACCCTGTAAATATTAAATTCCTGGTGGGACCCTGTAAATATTAAACTCCTGTGGAGACCCTGTAAATATTAAACTCCTCGGGACCCTGTAAATATTAAACTCCTGGATACCCTGTAAATATGAAACTCCTGGGAACTCTGTAAATATGAAACTCCTTTAGACCCTGAAAAAATTAAACTCCTGGGGACCCTGTAAATATCAAACTACTGGGGAGACCCTGTAATTATTAAACACCTGGTGAGACGCTGTAAATATTAAACTCCTGTGGATGCATTGCAAATATGAAACTCCTGGGGTTAACCCTGTAAATATTAAACTCCTGGGGACCCTGTAAATATTAAACTGTTGGGGACCCTGTAAATATTAAATTCCTGGGGAGACCCTGTAAATATGAAACTCCTGGAGTGACCCTGTGAATATTAAACTTCTGGGGTGACCCTGTAAATATTAAACTCCTGCGTACCTTGTAAATATTAAACACTTGGGGGCCCTGTAAATATTAAACTCCTGGGGAGACCCTGTAAATATGAAACTCTGGGGAGTCCCTGTAAATATTAATCTCCTGGAGACCCTGTAAATATTAAAATCCTGAGGAGACACTGTTAATATTAAACTCCTTGGGACCCTGTAAATATTACACTCCTGGGGGGACCCTGTATATACTAAACTCCTGAGGACCCTGTAAGTATTAACTCTTGGGGAGAACCTGTAAATATTAATTTCGGGGGACCCTGTAAATATTAAACTCCTGGGGAGACCCTGTAAATATGAAACTCTGGGGAGACCCTGTAAATATTAATCTCTTGGAGACCCTGTAAATATTAAACTCCTGGGGACCCTGTAAATATTACACTCCTGGGGTGACCCTGTAAATAATAAACACCTGGGGACCCTGTAAATATTAAACTTTTGGGGACCCTGTAAATATTAAACTCCTGCGTACCTTGTAAATATTAAACTCTTGGGGACCCTGTAAATATTAAACTCATGGGCACCCTGTAAATATTATACTCCTGGGGAGACCCTGTAAATATTAAACTCCTGGGGAGACCCTTTTAGTATTAAATTCCTGGGGAGATCCTGTAAATATTAAACCCCTGGATACCCTGTAAATATTAAACCCCTGGATACCCTGTAAATAATAAATTCCTGGGGACCCTGGAAATATTCAACTCCTGGAGCCCCTGTAAATATTAAACTGCTGGTGAGACACTGTAAATATTAAACTCCTGCGTACCTTGTAAATATTAAACTCTTGGGGACCCTGTAAATATTAAATTCCTGGTGGGACCCTGTAAATATTAAACTCCTGGGGAGACCCTGTAAATATTAATCTCCTGGAGACCCCGTAAATATTAAAATCCTGGGGGGATCATGGAATTAATAAACTCCTGGAGTCCCTGCAATTATTAAATTCCTGGGGACCCGGTAAATAAAAATTCCTGGAGACCCTGTAAATATTAAACTCCTGGGGAGACCTGTAAATATTAAACTCTTGGGGACCCGGTAAATATTAAACTCCTGGGGAGACCCATATTACATTCCTGGGGACCCTGTAAATAATAATCTCCTGGGGATCCTGTAAATATTAAACTCCTGGAGGCCTTGTAAATATTAAACTCCTGGGGACCCTGTAAATATTAAACTCCTGGTTACCCTGTAAATATTAAACTCCTGGGGACACCCTGTAAATATAATACTCCTGGGGAGACCCTGTAAATATTAAACTCCTGGGGAGACCCTGTAAATATTAAACTCATGGGCACCCTGTAAATATGAAACTCCTGGGGTGACCCTGTAAATATTCAACTCCTGCGTAACTTTTAAATATGAAACTCTGGGGAGTCCCTGTAAATATTAATCTCCTGGAGACTCTGTAAATATTAAAATCCTGAGGAGATCCTGTAAATATTAAACTCCTGGGGACCCTGTAAATATTAAACTCCTGTGGAGACCCTGTAAATATTAAACTCATGGGGACCCTGTAAATATTACTCTCCTGGAGACCCTGTAAGTATTAAACTCCTGGGGACCCTGTAAATATTAAACTCCTGGTGACCCGGTAAATATTAAACTCCTGGGGAGACACTGTAAATATTGAACTCCTCGGGACCCTGCAAATGTTAAACTCCTGGATACCATGGAAATAATAACTCGAGGGGACCCTGTAAATATTAAACTCCTGTGGACCTGGTAAATATTAAACTCCTGGGGAGAGACTGTCAATATTAAATTCCTGGGGACCCTGTAATTATTAAACTCCTGGAAACCTTGTAAATAAATATTAAACTCCTGGGGAGATCCTGTAAATATTAAACTCCTGGGGACACTGTAAATATTAAACTCCTGGGGAGACCCTGTAAATATTAAACTCCTGGTGACCCTGTAAATATTAAACTCCTGGGGGGACCCTGTAAATATTAAACTCATGGGCACCCTGTAAATATTATACTCCTGGGGAGACTCTTTAAATATTATCTCCTGGGGAGACCCTGTAAATATTAAACTCATGGGCACCCTGTAAATATTATACTCCTGGGGAGACCCTGTAAATATTAAACTCCTGGGGAAACCCTGTAAATATAAAACTCATGGGCACCCTGAAAATATTATACTCCTGGGGAGACCCAGTAAAAATTAAACTCCTGGGGAGACCCTGTAAGTATTAAATTCCTGGGGAGATCGTGTAAATACTAAACCCCTGGATACCCTGTAAATATTACACTCCTGGGGGGACCCTGTATATACTAAACTCCTGGGGAGATCCTGTAAATATTAAACTCCTGGGGACCCTGTAAATATTAAACTCCTGTTGGGACCCTGTAAATATTAAACTCCTGGTGACCCAGTAAATATTAAACTCCTGGGGAGACACTGTAAATATTGAACTCCTCGGGACCCTGCAAATGTTAAACTCCTGGATACCATGGAAATAATAACTCGAGGGGATCCTGTAAATATAAAACTCCTGTGGACCTGGTAAATATTAAACTCCTGGGGAGAGACTGTCAATATTAAATTCCTGGGGACCCTGTAATTATTAAACTCCTGGAGACCTTGTAAATATATATTAAACTCCTGGGGAGATCCTGTAAATATTAAACTCCTGGTTACCCTGTAAATATTAAACTCCTGGGGACACCCTGTAAATATAATACTCCTGGGGAGACCCTGTAAATATTAAACTCCTGGGGAGACCCTGTAAATATTAAACTCATGGGCACCCTGTAAATATGAAACTCCTGGGGTGACCCTGTAAATATTCAACTCCTGCGTAACTTTTAAATATGAAACTCTGGGGAGTCCCTGTAAATATTAATCTCCTGGAGACTCTGTAAATATTAAAATCCTGAGGAGATCCTGTAAATATTAAACTCCTGGGGACCCTGTAAATATTAAACTCCTGGTTACCCTGTAAATATTAAACTCCTGGGGACACCCTGTAAATATAATACTCCTGGGGAGACCCTGTAAATATTAAACTCCTGGGGAGACCCTGTAAATATTCAACTCATGGGCACCCTGTAAATATGAAACTCCTGGGGTGACCCTGTAAATATTCAACTCCTGCGTAACTTTTAAATATGAAACTCTGGGGAGTCCCTGTAAATATTAATCTCCTGGAGACTCTGTAAATATTAAAATCCTGAGGAGATCCTGTAAATATTAAACTCCTGGGGACCCTGTAAATATTAAACTCCTGTGGTGACCCTGTAAATATTAAACTCATGGGGACCCTGTAAATATTAAACTCCTGGAGACCCTGTAAGTATTAAACTCCTGGGGACCCTGTAAATATTAAACTCCTGGTGACCCGGTAAATATTAAACTCCTGGGGAGACACTGTAAATATTGAACTCCTCGGGACCCTGCAAATGTTAAACTCCTGGATACCATGGAAATAATAACTCGAGGGGACCCTGTAAATATTAAACTCCTGTGGACCTGGTAAATATTAAACTCCTGGGGAGAGACTGTCAATATTAAATTCCTGGGGACCCTGTAATTATTAAACTCCTGGAAACCTTGTAAATAAATATTAAACTCCTGGGGAGATCCTGTAAATATTAAACTCCTGGGGACACTGTAAATATTAAACTCCTGGGGAGACCCTGTAAATATTAAACTCCTGGTGACCCTGTAAATATTAAACTCCTGGGGGGACCCTGTAAATATTAAACTCATGGGCACCCTGTAAATATTATACTCCTGGGGAGACTCTTTAAATATTATCTCCTGGGGAGACCCTGTAAATATTAAACTCATGGGCACCCTGTAAATATTATACTCCTGGGGAGACCCTGTAAATATTAAACTCCTGGGGAAACCCTGTAAATATAAAACTCATGGGCACCCTGAAAATATTATACTCCTGGGGAGACCCAGTAAAAATTAAACTCCTGGGGAGACCCTGTAAGTATTAAATTCCTGGGGAGATCGTGTAAATACTAAACCCCTGGATACCCTGTAAATATTACACTCCTGGGGGGACCCTGTATATACTAAACTCCTGGGGAGATCCTGTAAATATTAAACTCCTGGGGACCCTGTAAATATTAAACTCCTGTTGGGACCCTGTAAATATTAAACTCCTGGTGACCCAGTAAATATTAAACTCCTGGGGAGACACTGTAAATATTGAACTCCTCGGGACCCTGCAAATGTTAAACTCCTGGATACCATGGAAATAATAACTCGAGGGGATCCTGTAAATATAAAACTCCTGTGGACCTGGTAAATATTAAACTCCTGGGGAGAGACTGTCAATATTAAATTCCTGGGGACCCTGTAATTATTAAACTCCTGGAGACCTTGTAAATATATATTAAACTCCTGGGGAGATCCTGTAAATATTAAACTCCTGGGGAGATCCTGTAAATATTAAACTCCTGGGGACACTGTAAATATTAAACTCCTGGGGAGACCCTGTAAATATTAAATTCCTGGTGACCCTGTAAATATTAAACTCCTGGGGGGACCCTGTATATATTAAACTCCTGGGAAGACACTGTAAATATTAAACTCCTGGGGACCCTTTAAATATTAAACTCTTGGGGACCCTGTAAATATTCAACTCCTGGGGAGATCATGTAAATGTTAAACGCCTAGATACCCTGCAAATAATAAACTCCTGGAGTCCCTGTCGTTATTAAACTCCTGGGGACCCTGTAAATATTAAACTCCTGGGGAGACCCTGTAAATATTAAACTCCTGGGGACACTGTAAATATTAAACTCCTGGGGACACTGTAAATATTAAACTCCTGGGGATAACCTGTAAATATTAAATTCATGGGGACCCTGTAAATATTAAACTCCTGGATACCCTGTAAATATTAAACTCATGGGGACCCTGTAAATATGAAACTCCTTTAGACCCTGAAAATATTAAACTCCTGGGGACCCTGTAAATATCAAACTCCTGGGGAGACCCTGTAAATATTAAACTTTGGGGGAAACACTGTAAATAATAAACTCCTGGGGACCCTAGAAATATTCAACTCCTGGAGCCCCTGTAAATATTAAACTCCTGGGGACCCTGTAAATATTACACTCCTGGGGTGACCCTGTAAATAATAAACACCTGGGGACCCTGTAAATATTAAACTTTTGGGGACCCTGTAAATATTAAACTCTTGGGGACCCTGTAAATATTAAACTCCTGGGGACCCTGTAAATATTACACTCCTGGGGTGACCCTGTAAATAATAAACACCTGGGGACCCTGTAAATATTAAACTTTTGGGGACCCTGTAAATATTAAACTCCTGCGTACCTTGTAAATATTAAACTCTTGGGGACCCTGTAAATATTAAACTCATGGGCACCCTGTAAATATTATACTCCTGGGGAGACCCTGTAAATATTAAACTCCTGGGGAGACCCTTTTAGTATTAAATTCCTGGGGAGATCCTGTAAATATTAAACCCCTGGATACCCTGTAAATATTAAACCCCTGGATACCCTGTAAATAATAAATTCCTGGGGACCCTGGAAATATTCAACTCCTGGAGCCCCTGTAAATATTAAACTGCTGGTGAGACACTGTAAATATTAAACTCCTGTGGATGCATTGCAAATATGAAACTCCTGGGGTTAACCCTGTAAATATTAAACTTCTGGGGTGACCCTGTAAATATTAAACTCCTGCGTACCTTGTAAATATTAAACTCTTGGGGACCCTGTAAATATTAAATTCCTGGTGGGACCCTGTAAATATTAAACTCCTGGGGAGACCCTGTAAATATTAAACTCCTCGGGACCCTGTAAATATTAAACTCCTGGATACCCTGTAAATATGAAACTCCTGGGGACTCTGTAAATATGAAACTCCTTTAGACCCTGAAAAAATTAAACTCCTGGGGACCCTGTAAATATCAAACTACTGGGGAGACCCTGTAATTATTAAACACCTGGTGAGACGCTGTAAATATTAAACTCCTGTGGATGCATTGCAAATATGAAACTCCTGGGGTTAACCCTGTAAATATTAAACTCCTGGGGACCCTGTAAATATTAAACTGTTGGGGACCCTGTAAATATTACATTCCTGGGGAGACCCTGTAAATATGAAACTCCTGGAGTGACCCTGTGAATATTAAACTTCTGGGGTGACCCTGTAAATATTAAACTCCTGCGTACCTTGTAAATATTAAACACTTGGGGGCCCTGTAAATATTAAACTCCTGGGGAGACCCTGTAAATATGAAACTCTGGGGAGTCCCTGTAAATATTAATCTCCTGGAGACCCTGTAAATATTAAAATCCTGAGGAGACACTGTTAATATTAAACTCCTTGGGACCCTGTAAATATTACACTCCTGGGGGGACCCTGTATATACTAAACTCCTGAGGACCCTGTAAGTATTAACTCTTGGGGAGAACCTGTAAATATTAATTTCGGGGGACCCTGTAAATATTAAACTCCTGGGGAGACCCTGTAAATATGAAACTCTGGGGAGACCCTGTAAATATTAATCTCTTGGAGACCCTGTAAATATTAAACTCCTGGGGAGACCCTGTAAATATTAAACTCCTGGTAACCCTGTAAATATTAAACTCCTGGGGAGACCCTGTAAATATCAAACTCCTGCGTACCTTATAAATATTAAACTCCTGGGGACACTGTAAATATTAAACACCTGGTAACCCTGTAATTATTAAACTGCTGGGGTGACCCTGTAAATATCAAACTCCTGGCGAGACCCTGTAAATATTAAGCTCCTGGAGACTGGGTAAATATTAAACTCCTGCGGAGACCCTGTAAGTATTAAACACCTGGGAACCCTTTAAATATTAAACTCCTGGGGAGACCCTTTAAATATTACACTCCTGGGGACCCTGTAAATATTAAACTCCTGGTGACCCTGTAAATATTCAACTCCTGGGGGGATCATGGAATTAATAAACTCCTGGAGTCCCTGCAATTATTAAATTCCTCTGGACCCGTTAAATAAAAATTCCTGGAGACCCTGTAAATATTAAACTCCTGGGGAGACCTGTAAATATTAAACTCCTGGAGACCCTGTAAGTATTAAACTCCTGGGAACCCTGTAAATATTAAACTCCTGGGGAGACCCTTTAAATATTACACTCCTGGGGACCCTGTAAATATTAAACTCCTGGTGACCATGTAAATATTCAACTCCTGGGGGGATCATGGAATTAATAAACTCCTGGAGTCCCTGCAATTATTAAATTCCTGGGGACCCGTTAAATAAAAATTCCTGGAGACCCTGTAAATATTAAACTCCTGGGGAGACCTGTAAATATTAAACTCTTGGGGACCCGGTAAATATTAAACTCCTGGGGAGACCCATATTACATTCCTGGGGACCCTGTAAATAATATCCTGGGGATCCTGTAAATATTAAACTCCTGGAGGCCTTGTAAATATTAAACTCCTGGGGACCCTGTAAATATTAAACTCCTGGGGACCCTGTAAATATTAAACTCCTGTGGAGACCCTGTAAATATTAAACTCATGGGGACCCTGTAAATATTAAACTCCTGGAGACCTTGTAAGTATTAAACTCCTGGTGACCCGGTAAATATTAAACTCCTGTGGATGCATTGCAAATATGAAACTCCTGGGGTTAACCCTGTAAATATTAAACTTCTGGGGTGACCCTGTAAATATTAAACTCCTGCGTACCTTGTAAATATTAAACACTTGGGGACCCTGTAAATATTAAATTCCTGGTGGGACCCTGTAAATATTAACCTCTTGGGGACCTGTAAATATTAAACTCTTGGGGACATGTAAATATTAAACTCCTGGGGACCCTGTAAATATTAAACTCCTGGGGATAACCTGTAAATATTAAACTCATGGGGACCCTGTAAATATTAAACTCCTGGATACACTGTAAATATGAAACTCCTGGGGACTCTGTAAATATGAAACTCCTTTAGACCCTGAAAAAATTAAACTCCTGGGGACCCTGTAAATATCAAACTACTGGGGAGACCCTGTAAATATTAAACTCCTGGTGAGACGCTGTAAATATTAAACTCCTGTGGAGACATTGTAAATATTAAACTCCTGGGGACCCTGTAAATATCAAACTCCTGTGGAGACACTGTAAATATTAAACTCCTGGGGAGACCCTGTAAGTATTAAATTCCTGGGGAGATCCTGTAAATATTAAACCCCTGGATACCCTGTAAATATTAAACTCCTGGGGACCCTGTAAATATTACACTCCTGGGGTGACCCTGTAAATAATAAACACCTGGGGACCCTTTAAAGATGAAACTTTTGGGGACCCTGTAAATATTACATTCCTGGGGAGACCCTGTAAATATGAAACTCCTGGAGTGACCCTGTGAATATTAAACTTCTGGGGTGACCCTGTAAATATTAAACTCCTGCGTACCTTGTAAATATTAAACACTTGGGGGCCCTGTAAATATTAAACTCCTGGGGAGACCCTGTAAATATGAAACTCTGGGGAGTCCCTGTAAATATTAATCTCCTGGAGACCCTGTAAATATTAAAATCCTGAGGAGACACTGTTAATATTAAACTCCTTGGGACCCTGTAAATATTACACTCCTGGGGGGACCCTGTATATACTAAACTCCTGTGGAGACCCTGTAAATATTAAACTCCTGAGGACCCTGTAAGTATTAACTCTTGGGGAGAACCTGTAAATATTAATTTCGGGGGACCCTGTAAATATTAAACTCCTGGGGAGACCCTGTAAATATGAAACTCTGGGGAGACCCTGTAAATATTAATCTCTTGGAGACCCTGTAAATATTAAACTCCTGGGGAGACCCTGTAAATATTAAACTCCTGGTAACCCTGTAAATATTAAACTCCTGGGGAGACCCTGTAAATATCAAACTCCTGCGTACCTTATAAATATTAAACTCCTTGGGACACTGTAAATATTAAACACCTGGTAACCCTGTAATTATTAAACTGCTGGGGTGACACTGTAAATATCAAACTCCTGGCGAGACCCTGTAAATATTAAGCTCCTGGAGACTGGGTAAATATTAAACTCCTGCGGAGACCCTGTAAATATTAAACTCCTGGAGACCCTGTAAGTATTAAACTCCTGGGAACCCTGTAAATATTAAACTCCTGGGGAGACCCTTTAAATATTACACTCCTGGGGACCCTGTAAATATTAAACTCCTGGTGACCCTGTAAATATTCAACTCCTGGGGGGATCATGGAATTAATAAACTCCTGGAGTCCCTGCAATTATTAAATTCCTGGGGACCCGTTAAATAAAAATTCCTGGAGACCCTGTAAATATTAAACTCCTGGGGAGACCTGTAAATATTAAACTCTTGGGGACCCGGTAAATATTAAACTCCTGGGGAGACCCATATTACATTCCTGGGGACCCTGTAAATAATAAACTCCTGGGGATCCTGTAAATATTAAACTCCTGGAGGCCTTGTAAATATTAAACTCCTGGGGACCCTGTAAATATTAAACTCCTGGTTACCCTGTAAATATTAAACTCCTGGGGACACCCTGTAAATATAATACTCCTGGGGAGACCCTGTAAATATTAAACTCTGGGGAGACCCTGTAAATATTAAACTCATGGGCACCCTGTAAATATTATACTCCTGGGGAGACCCTGTAAATATTAAACTCCTGGGGAGACCCTGTAAGTATTAAATTCCTGGGGAGCCCCTGTAAATATTAAACTCCTGGGGACACCCTGTAAATATAATACTCCTGGGGAGACCCTGTAAATATTAAACTCCTGGGGAGACCCTGTAAATATTAAACTCATGGGCACCCTGTAAATATGAAACTCCTGGGGTGACCCTGTAAATATTAAACTACTGCATAACTTTTAAATATGAAACTCTGGGGAGTCCCTGTAAATATTAATCTCCTGGAGACTCTGTAAATATTAAAATCCTGAGGAGATCCTGTAAATATTAAACTCCTGGGGACCCTGTAAATATTAAACTCCTGTGGAGACCCTGTAAATATTAAACTCATGGGGACCCTGTAAATATTAAACTCCTGGAGACCTTGTAAGTATTAAACTCCTGGGGACCCTGTAAATATTAAACTCCTGGTGACCCGGTAAATATTCAACTCCTGGGGAGACACTGTAAATATTGAACTCCTCGGGACCCTGCAAATGTTAAACTCCTGGATACCATGGAAATAATAACTCGAGGGGACCCTGTAAATATTAAACTCCTGTGGACCTGGTAAATATTAAACTCCTGGGGAGAGACTGTCAATATTAAATTCCTGGGGACCCTGTAATTATTAAACTCCTGGAAACCTTGTAAATAAATATTAAACTCCTGGGGAGATCCTGTAAATATTAAACTCCTGGGGACACTGTAAATATTAAACTCCTGGGGAGACCCTGTAAATATTAAAACTCATGGGCACCCTGTAAATATTATACTCCTGGGGAGACTCTTTAAATATTATCTCCTGGGGAGACCCTGTAAATATTAAACTCATGGGCACCCTGTAAATATTATACTCCTGGGGAGACTCTTTAAATATTATACTCCTGGGGAGACCCTGTAAATATTAAACTCCTGGGGAAACCCTGTAAATATAAAACTCATGGGCACCCTGAAAATATTATACTCCTGGGGAGACCCTGTAAGTATTAAATTCCTGGGGAGATCGTGTAAATACTAAACCCCTGGATACCCTGTAAATATTAAACCCCTGGAGCCCCTGTAAATATTAAACTCATGGGGACCCTGTAAATATTAAACTCCTGGAGACCTTGTAAATATTAAACTCCTGGGGACCCTGTAAATATTAAACTCCTGGTGACCCTGTAAATATTAAACTCCTGGGGAGACACTGTAAATATTAAACTCCTCGGGACCCTGCAAATGTTAAACTCCTGGATACCATGGAAATAATAACTCGAGGGGACCCTGTAAATATAAAACTCCTGTGGACCTGGTAAATATTAAACTCCTGGGGAGAGACTGTCAATATTAAATTCCTGGGGACCCTGTAATTATTAAACTCCTGGAGACCTTGTAAATATATATTAAACTCCTGGGGAGATCCTGTAAATATTAAACTCCTGGGGAGATCCTGTAAATATTAAACTCCTGGGGACACTGTAAATATTAAACTCCTGGGGAGACCCTGTAAATATTAAATTCCTGGTGACCCTGTAAATATTAAACTCCTGGGGGGACCCTGTATATAATAAACTCCTGGGAAGACACTGTAAATATTAAACTCCTGGGGACCCTTTAAATATTAAACTCTTGGGGACCCTGTAAATATTCAACTCCTGGGGAGATCATGTAAATATTAAACTCCTGGATACCCTGCAAATAATAAACTCCTGGAGTCCCTGTCGTTATTAAACTCCTGGGGACCCTGTAAATATTAAACTCCTGTGGATCCTGTAAATATTAAACTCCTGGGGAGACCCTGTAAATATTAAACTCCTGGGGACCCTGTAAATATTAAACTCCTGGATACCCTGTAAATATTAAACTCATGGGGTCCCTGTAAATATGAAACTCCTTTAGACCCTGAAAATATTATTTACAGTGTTTCCCCCACTGTTTAATATTTACAGGGTCTCCCCAGGAGGTTTCCTGGGGACCCTGTAAATATCAAACTCCTGGTGAGACCCTGTAAATATAAAACTTTGGGGGAAACACTGTAAATAATAAACTCCTGGGGACCCTGTAAATATTACACTCCTGGGGTGACCCTGTAAATATTAAACTCATGGGCACCCTGTAAATATTATACTCCTGGGGAGACCCTGTAAATACTAAACTCCTGTGGAGACCCTGTAAATATTAAACTCATGGGGACGCTGTAAATATTAAACTCCTGGAGACCTTGTAAATATTAAACTCCTGGGGATCTGTAAATATTAAACTCCTGGGGAGACACTGAAAATATTAAACTCTTCGGGACCCTGCAAATGTTAAACTCCTGGATACCATGGAAATAATAACTCGAGGGGACCCTGTAAATATTAAACTCCTGTGGACCTGGTAAATATTAAACTCCTGGGGAGAGACTGTCAATATTAAATTCCTGGGGACCCTGTAATTATTAAACTCCTAGAGACCTTGTAAATAAATATTAAACTCCTGGGGAGATTCTGTAAATATTAAACTCCTGGTGACCCTGTAAATATTAAACTCCTGGGGGGACCCTGTATATATTAAACTCCTGGGATGACCCTGTAAATATTAAACTCCTGGGGACCCTTTAAATATTAAACTCCTGGAGACCCTGTAAATATTCAACTCCTGGGGAGATCATGTAAATATTAAACTCCTGGATACCCTGCAAATAATAAACTCCTGGAGTCCCAGTAGTTATTAAACTCCTGGGGACCCTGTAAATATTAAACTCCTGTGGATCCTGTAAATATTAAACTCCTGGGGAGACCCTCCAAATATTAAACGCCTGGGGTGACCCTGTAAATATTAAACTCTTGGGGACCTGTAAATATTAAACTCTTGGGGACATGTAAATATTAAACTCCTGGGGATCCTGTAAATATTAAACTCCTGGGGATAACCTGTAAATATTAAACTCCTGGGGATAACCTGTAAATAATAAACTCATGGCGACCCTATAAATATTAAACTCCTGGATACCCTGTAAATATTAAACTCCTGGGGACCCTGTAAATATGAAACTCCTTTAGACCCTGAAAAAATTAAACTCCTGGGGACCCTGTAAATATCAATCTACTGGGGAGACCCTGTAAATATTAAACTCCTGGTGAGACACTGTAAATATTAAACTCCTGTGGAGACATTGTAAATATTAAACTCCTGGGGACCCTTAAAATATCAAACTCCTAGGGAGACACTGTAAATAATAAACTCCTGGGGAGTCTGTAAATATTAAACTCTTGGGGACATGTAAATACTAAACTTATGGGGACTTTGTAAACATTTAACTCCTGGGGATAACCTGTAAATATTAAACTCATGGGGACCCTGTAAATATTAAACTCCTGGATACCTGTAAATATTAAACTCCTGGGGACCCTGTAAATATGAAACTCCTGGTGACCCTGTAAATATTAAACTCCTGGGGAGACACTGTAAATATTAAACTCCTCGGGACCCTGCAAATGTTAAACTCCTGGATACCATGGAAATAATAACTCGACGGGACCCAAAAATATAAAACTCCTGTGGACCTGGTAAATATTAAACTCCTGGGAGAGACTGTCAATATTAAATTCCTGGGGACCCTGTAATTATTAAACTCCTAGAGACCTTGTAAATAAATATTAAACTCCTGGGGAGATTCTGTAAATATTAAACTCCTGGTGACCCTTTAAATATTAAACTCCTGGAGACCCTGTAAATATTCAACTCCTGGGGAGATCATGTAAATATTAAACTCCTGGATACCCTGCAAATAATAAACTCCTGGAGTCCCAGTAGTTATTAAACTCCTGGGGACCCTGTAAATATTAAACTCCTGTGGATCCTGTAAATATTAAACTCCTGGGGAGACCCTCTAAATATTAAACGCCTGGGGTGACCCTGTAAATATTAAACTCTTGGGGACCTGTAAATATTAAACTCTTGGGGACATGTAAATATTTAACTCCTGGGGATCCTGTAAATATTAAACTCCTGGGGATAACCTGTAAATATTAAACTCATGGGGACCTGTAAATATTAAACTCATGGGGACCCTATAAATATCAAACTCCTGGATACCCTGTAAATATTAAACTCCTGGGGAGACTCTGTAAATATTAAACTCTTGGGGACCTGTAAATATTAAACTCCTGGGGACCCTGTAAATATGAAACTCCTTTAGACCCTGAAAAAATTAAACTCCTGGGGACCCTGTAAATATCAATCTACTGGGGAGACCCTGTAAATATTAAACTCCTGGTGAGACACTGTAAATATTAAACTCCTGTGGAGACATTGTAAATATTAAACTGCTGGGGACCCTGTAAATATCAAACTCCTAGGGAGACACTGTAAATAATAAACTCCTGGGGAGTCTGTAAATATTAAACTCTTGGGGACATGTAAATACTAAACTTATGGGGACTTTGTAAACATTAAACTCCTGGGGATAACCTGTAAATATTAAACTCATGGGGACCCTGTAAATATTAAACTCCTGGATACCTGTAAATATTAAACTCCTGGGGACCCTGTAAATATGAAACTCCTTTAGACCCTGAAAAAATTAAGCTCCTGGGGACCCTGTAAATATCAAACTACTGGGGAGACCCTGCAAATATTAAACTCCTGGTGAGACACTGTAAATATTAAACTCCTGTGGAGACATTGTAAATATTAAACTCCTGGAGCCCCTGTAAATATTAAACTCCTGGGGACCCTGTAAATATTACACTCCTGGGGTGACCGTGTAAATATGAAACTCCTGGGGTGACCCTGTAAATATTAAACGTCTGGGGTGACCCTGTAAATATTAAACTCCTGCGTAACTTGTAATTATGAAACTCTGGGGAGTCCCTGTAAATATTAATCTCCTGGAGACTCTGTAAATATTAAAATCCTGAGGAGACACTGTTAATATTAAACACCTGGGGACCCTGTAAATATTACACTCCTGGGGGGACCCTGTATATACTAAACTCCTGGGGAGATCCTGTAAATATTAAACTCCTGGGGACCCTGTAAATATTAAACTCCTGTGGAGACCCTGTAAATATTAAACTCATGGGGACCCTGTAAATATTAAACTCCTGGATACCCTGTAAATATTAAACTCCTGGGGATAACCTGTAAATATTAAACTCATGGGGACCCTGTAAATATTAAACTCCTGGATACCCTGTAAATATTAAACTCATGGGGACCCTGTAAATATGAAACTCCTTTAGACCCTGATAATATTAAACTCCTGGGGACCCTGTAAATATCAAACTCCTGGGGAGACCCTGTAAATATTAAACTTTGGGGGAAACACTGTAAATAATAAACTCCTGGGGACCCTGGAAATATTCAACCCCTGGAGCCCCTGTAAATATTAAACTCCTGGGGACCCTGTAACTATTACACTCCTGGGGTGACCCTGTAAATAATAAACACCTGGGGACCCTGTAAATATTAAATTCCTGGGGAGACCCTGTAAATATGATACTCCTGGGGTGACCCTGTAAATATTATCTCCTGGGGAGACCCTGTAAATATTAAACTCATGGGCACCCTGTAAATATTATACTCCTGGGGAGACCCTGTAAATATTAAACTCCTGGGGAAACCCTGTAAATATTAAACTCATGGGCACCCTGAAAATATTATACTCCTGGGGAGACCCTGTAAATATTAAACTCCTGGGGAGACCCTTTAAGTATTAAATTCCTGGGGAGATCCTGTAAATATTCAACTCCTGGAGCCCCTGTAAATATTAAACTCCTGGGGACCCTGTAAATATTAAACTCCTGTGGAGACCCTGTAAATATTAAACTCATGGGGACCCTGTAAATATTAAACTCCTGGATACCCTGTAAATATTAAACTCCTGGGGATAACCTGTAAATATTAAACTCCTGGAGCCCCTGTAAATATTAAACTCCTGGAGCCCCTGTAAATATTAAACTGCTGGTGAGACACTGTAAATATTAAACTCCTGTGGATGCATTGCAAATATGAAACTCCTGGGGTTAACCCTGTAAATATTAAACTTCTGGGGTGACCCTGTAAATATTAAACTCCTGCGTACCTTGTAAATATTAAACTCTTGGGGACCCTGTAAATATTAAATTCCTGGTGAGATCCTGTAAATATTAACCTCTTGGGGACCTGTAAATATTAAACTCTTGGGGACATGTAAATATTAATCTCCTGGGGACCCTGTAAATATTAAACCCCTGGGGATAACCTGTAAATATTAAACTCATGGGGACCCTGTAAATATTAAACTCCTGGATACACTGTAAATATGAAACTCCTGGGGACTCTGTAAATATGAAACTCCTTTAGACCCTGAAAAAATTAAACTCCTGGGGACCCTGTAAATATCAAACTACTGGGGAGACCCTGTAAATATTAAACTCCTGGTGAGACGCTGTAAATATTAAACTCCTGTGGAGACATTGTAAATATTAAACGCCTGGGGACCCTGTAAATATCAAACTCCTGGGGAGACACTGTAAATATTAAACTCCTGGGGACCCTGTAAATATTACACTCCTGGGGTGACACTGTAAATAATAAACACCTGGGGACCCTGTAAATATTAAACTTTTGGGGACCCTGTAAATATTAAATTCCTGGGGAGACCCTGTAAATATGAAACTCCTGGAGTGACCGTGTGAATATTAAACTTCTGGGGTGACCCTGTAAATATTAATCTCCTGGAGACCCTGTAAATATTAAAATCCTGAGGAGACACTGTTAATATTAAACTCCTTGGGACCCTGTAAATATTACACTCCTGGGAGGACCCTGTATATACTAAACTCCTGGGGACCCTGTAAATATTAAACTCCTGTGGAGACCCTGTAAATATTAAACTCATGGGGACGCTGTAAATATTAAACTCCTGGAGACCTTGTAAATATTAAACTCCTGGGGACCCTGTAAATATTAAACTCCTGTGGAGACCCTTTAAATATTACACTCCTGGGGACCCTGTAAATATTAAACTCCTGGTGACCCTGTAAATATTCAACTCCTGGGGGGATCATGGAATTAATAAACTCCTGGAGTCCCTGCAATTAATAATTCCTGGGGACCCGGTAAATAAAAATTCCTGGAGACCCTGTAAATATTAAACTCCTGGGGAGACCTGTAAATATTAAACTCTTGGGGACCCGGTAAATATTAAACTCCTGGGGAGATCCATATTACATTCCTGGGGACCCTGTAAATAATAATCTCCTGGGGATCCTGTAAATATTAAACTGCTGGAGGCCTTGTAAATATTAAACTCCTGGGGACCCTGTAAATATTAAACTCCTGGTTACCCTGTAAATATTAAACTCCTGGGGACACCCTGTAAATATAATACTCCTGGTGAGACCCTGTAAATATTAAACTCCTGGGGAGACCCTGTAAATATTAAACTCCTGGGGAGACCCTGTAAATATTAAACCCCTGGATACCCTGTAAATAATAAATTCCTGGGGACCCTGGAAATATTCAACTCCTGGAGCCCCTGTAAATATTAAACTCCTGGGGACCCTGTAAATATTACACTCCTGGGGTGACCCTGTAAATATTACACTCCTGGGGTGACCCTGTAAATATGAAACTCCTGGGGTGACCCTGTTAATATTAAACTCCTGTGTAACTTTTAAATATGAAACTCTGGGGAGTCCCTGTAAATATTAATCTCCTCGAGACTCTGTAAATATTAAAATCCTGAGGAGACACTGTTAATATTAAACTTCTGGGGACCCTGTAAATATTACACTCCTGGGGGGACCCTGTATATACTAAACTCCTGGTGAGATCCTGTAAATATTAAACTCCTGAGGACCTTGTAAATATTAAACTCCTGTGGAGACCCTGTAAATATTAAACTCATGGGGACCCTGTAAATATTAAACTCCTGTGGAGACCCTGTAAATATTAAACTCATGGGGACCCTGTAAATATTAAAATCCTGGAGACCTTGTGAGTATTAAACTCCTGGGGACCCTGTAAATATTAAACTCCTGGTGACCCGGTAAATATTAAACTCCTGGGGAGACACTGTAAATATTGAACTCCTCGGGACCCTGCAAATGTTAAACTCCTGGATACCATGGAAATAATAACTCGAGGGGACCCTGTAAATATTAAACTCCTGTGGACCTGGTAAATATTAAACTCCTGGGGAGAGACTGTCAATATTAAATTCCTGGGGACCCTGTAATTATTAAACTCCTGGAAACCTTGTAAATAAATATAAAACTCCTGGGGAGATCATGTAAATATTAAACTCCTGGGGACACTGTAAATATTAAACTCCTGGGGAGACCATGTAAATATTAAACTCCTGGTGACCCTGTAAATATTAAACTCCTGGGGGGACCCTGTAAATATTAAACTCATGGGCACCCTGTAAATATTATACTCCTGGGGAGACTCTTTAAATATTATCTCCTGGGGAGACCCTGTAAATATTAAACACATGGGCACCCTGTAAATATTATACTCCTGGGGAGACCCTGTAAATATTAAACTCCTGGGGAAACCCTGTAAATATAAAACTCATGGGCACCCTGAAAATTTTATACTCCTGGGGAGACCCAGTAAAAATTAAACTCCTGGGGAGACCCTGTAAGTATTAAATTCCTGGGGAGATCGTGTAAATACTAAACCCCTGGATACCCTGTAAATATTAAACTCCTGGGGACCCTGTAAATATTAAAATCCTGAGGAGACACTGTTAATATTAAATTCCTGGGGACCCTGTAAATATTACACTCCTGGGGGGACCCTGTATATACTAAACTCCTGGGGAGATCCTGTAAATATTAAACTCCTGGGGACCCTGTAAATATTAAACTCCTGTGGAGACCCTGTAAATATTAAACTCATGGGGACCCTGTAAATATTAAACTCCTGGAGACCTTGTAAATATTAAACTCCTGGGGACCCTGTAAATATTAAACTCCTCGGGACCCTGCAAATGTTAAACTCCTGGATACCATGGAAATAATAACTCGAGGGCACCCTGTAAATATAAAGCTCCTGTGGACCTGGTAAATATTAAACTCCTGGGGAGAGACTGTCAATATTAAATTCCTGGGGACCTTGTAATTATTAAACTCCTGGAGACCTTGTAAATATATATTAAACTCCTGGGGAGATCCTGTAAATATTAAACTCCTGGGGAGATCCTGTAAATATTAAACTCCTGGGGACACTGTAAATATTAAACTCCTGGGGAGACCCTGTAAATATTAAATTCCTGGTGACCCTGTAAATATTAAACTCCTGGGGGGACCCTGTATATATTAAACTCCTGGGAAGACACTGTAAATATTAAACTCCTGGGGACCCTTTAAATATTAAACTCCTTGGGACCCTGTAAATATTCAACTCCTGGGGAGATCATGTAAATATTAAACTCCTGGATACCCTGCAAATAATAAACTCCTGGAGTCCCTGTCGTTATTAAACTCCTGGGACCCTGTAAATATTAAACTCCTGTGGATCCTGTAAATATTAAACTCCTGGGGAGACCCTGTAAATATTAAAAACCTGGGGTGACCCTGTAAATATTAAAATTCTGGGGAGACCCTGTAAATATTAAACTCTTGGGGACCTGTAAATATTAAACTCTTGGGGACATGTAAATATTAAACTCCTGGGGGGACCCTGTAAATATTAAACTCATGGGCACCCTGTAAATATTATACTCCTGGGGAGACTCTTTAAATATTATCTTCTGGGGAGCCCCTGTAAATATTAAACTCCTGGGGACCCTGTAAATATTACACTCCTGGGGTGACCCTGTAAATATTACACTCCTGGGGTGACCCTGTAAATATGAAACTCCTGGGGTGACCCTATTAATATTAAACTCCTGTGTAACTTTTAAATATGAAACTCTGGGGAGTCCCTGTAAATATTAATCTCCTGGAGACTCTGTAAATATTAAAATCCTGAGGAGACACTGTTAATATTAAACTTCTGGGGACCCTGTAAATATTACACTCCTGGGGGGACCCTGTATATACTAAACTCCTGGTGAGATCCTGTAAATATTAAACTCCTGGGGACCCTGTAAATATTAAACTCCTGTGGAGACCCTGTAAATATTAAACTCATGGGGACCCTGTAAATATTAAACTCCTGGAGACCTTGTAAGTATTAAACTCCTGGGGACCCTGTAAATATTAAACTCCTGGTGACCCGGTAAATATTAAACTCCTGGGGAGACACTGTAAATATTGAACTCCTCGGGACCCTGCAAATGTTAAACTCCTGGATACCATGGAAATAATAACTCGAGGCGACCCTGTAAATATTAAACTCCTGTGGACCTGGTAAATATTAAACTCCTGGGGAGAGACTGTCAATATTAAATTCCTGGGGACCCTGTAATTATTAAACTCCTGGAAACCTTGTAAATAAATATAAAACTCCTGGGGAGATCCTGTAAATATTAAACTCCTGGGGACACTGTAAATATTAAACTCCTGGGGAGACCCTGTAAATATTAAACTCCTGGTGACCCTGTAAATATTAAACTTCTGGGGGGACCCTGTAAATATTAAACTCATGGGCACCCTGTAAATATTATACTCCTGGGGAGACTCTTTAAATATTATCGCCTGGGGAGACCCTGTAAAACACATGGGCACCCTGTAAATATTATACTCCTGGGGAGACCCAGTAAAAATTAAACTCCTGGGGAGACCCTGTAAGTATTAAATTCCTGGGGAGATCGTGTAAATACTAAACCCCTGGATACCCTGTAAATATTACACTCCTGGGGGGACCCTGTATATACTAAACTCCTGGGGAGATCCTGTAAATATTAAACTCCTGAGGACCCTGTAAATATTAAACTCCTGTGGAGACCCTGTAAATATTAAACTCATGGGGACCCTGTAAATATTAAACTCCTGGGGACCCTGTAAATATTAAACTCCTCGGGACCCTGCAAATGTTAAACTCCTGGATACCATGGAAATAATAACTCGAGGGCACCCTGTAAATATAAAGCTCCTGTGGACCTGGTAAATATTAAACTCCTGGGGAAAGACTGTCAATATTAAATTCCTGGGGACCTTGTAATTATTAAACTCCTGGAGACCTTGTAAATATATATTAAACTCCTGGGGAGATCCTGTAAATATTAAACTCCTGGGGAGATCCTGTAAATATTAAACTCCTGGGGACACTGTAAATATTAAACTCCTGGGGAGACCCTGTAAATATTAAACTCCTGGGGAGACCCTGTAAATATTAAATTCCTGGTGACCCTGTAAATATTAAACTCCTGGGGGGACCCTATATATATTAAACTCCTGGGAAGACATTGTAAATATTAAACTCCTGGGGACCCTTTAAATATTAAACTCCTGGGGACCCTGTAAATATTCAACTCCTGGGGAGATCATGTAAATATTAAACTCCTGGATACCCTGCAAATAATAAACTCCTGGAGTCCCTGTCGTTATTAAACTCCTGGGGACCCTGTAAATATTAAAAACCTGGGGTGAGCCTGTAAATATTAAAATTCTGGGGAGCCCCTGTAAATATTAAACTCCTGTGGATCCTGTAAATATTAAACTCCTGGGGAGACCCTGTAAATATTAAAAACCTGGGGTGACCCTGTAAATATTAAAATTCTGGGGAGCCCCTGTAAATATTAAACTCCTGTGGATCCTGTAAATATTAAACTCCTGGATACCCTGTAAATAATAAACACCTGGGGACCCTGTAAATATTAAACTTTTGGGGACCCTGTAAATATTATCTCCTGGGGAGACCCTGTAAATATTAAACTCATGGGCACCCTGTAAATATTATACTCCTGGGGAGACCCTGTAAATATTAAACTCCTGGGGAAACCCTGTAAATATTAATCTCATGGGCACCCTGTAAATATTATACTCCTGGGGAGACCCTGTAAATATTAAACTCCTGGGGAGACCCTTTAAGTATTAAATTCGTGGGGAGATCCTGTAAATATTAAACCCCTGGATACCCTGTAAATAATAAATTCCTGGGGACCCTGTAAATATTAAACTGCTGGTGAGACACTGTAAATATTAAACTCCTGTGGATGCATTGCAAATATGAAACTCCTGGGGTTAACCCTGTAAATATTAAATTCCTGGTGGGACCCTGTAAATATTAAACTCCTGGGGAGACCCTGTAAATATTAACCTCTTGGGGACCTGTAAATATTAAACTCTTGGGGACAAGTGAATATTAAACTCCTGGGGACCCTGTAAAAATTAAACTCCTGGGGATAACCTGTAAATATTAAACTCATGGGGACCCTGTAAATATTAAACTCCTGGATACACTGTAAATATCAAACTACTGGGGAGACCCTGTAAATATTAAACTCCTGGTGAGACGCTGTAAATATTAAACTCCTGTGGAGACATTGTAAATATTAAACTCCTGGGGACCCTGTAAATATCAAACTCCTGGGGAGGCACTGTAAATATTAAACTCCTGGGGAGACCCTGTAAGTATTAAATTCCTGGGGAGATCGTGTAAATATTAAACCCCTGGATACCCTGTAAATAATAAATTCCTGGGGACCCTGGAAATATTCAACTCCTGGAGCCCCTGTAAATATTAAACTCCTGGGGACCCTGTAAATATTAATCTCCTGGGGTGACCCTGTAAATAATAAACACCTGGGGACCCTGTAAATATTAAACACTTGGGGGCCCTGTAAATATTAAACTCCTGGGGAGACCATGTAAATATGAAACTCTGGGGAGTCCCTGTAAATATTAATCTCCTGGAGACCCTGTAAATATTAAAATCCTGAGGAGACACTGTTAATATTAAACTCCTTGGGACCCTGTAAATATTACACTCCTGGGGGGACCCTGTATATAATAAACTCCTGGGGAGATCCTGTAAATATTAAACTCCTGGGGACCCTGTAAATATTAAACTCCTGTGGAGACCCTGTAAATATTAAACTCATGGGGACGCTGTAAATATTAAACTCCTGGAGACCTTGTAAGTATTAAACTCCTGGGGACCCTGTAAATATTAAACTCCTGGGGAGACACTGTAAATATTAAACTCCTCGGGACCCTGCAAATGTTAAACTCCTGGGGAGACACTGTAAATATTAAACTCCTCGGGACCCTGCAAATGTTAAACTCCTGGATACCATGGAAATAATAACTCGAGGGGACCCTGTAAATATTAAACTCCTGTGGACCTGATAAATATTAAACTCCTGGGGAGAGACTGTCAATATTAAATTCCTGGGGACCCTGTAATTATTAAACTCCGAGAGACCTTGTAAATAAATATTAAACTCCTGGGGAGATTCTGTAAATATTAAACTCCTGGTGACCCTGTAAATATTAAACTCCTGGGGGGACCCTGTATATATTAAACTCCTGGGATGACTCTGTAAATATTAAACTCCTGGGGACCCTTTAAATATTAAACTCCTGGAGACCCTGTAAATATTCAACTCCTGGGGAGATCATGTAAATATTAAACTCCTGGATACCCTGCAAATAATAAACTCCTGGAGTCCCAGTAGTTATTAAACTCCTGGGGACCCTGTAAATATTAAACTCCTGGGGAGACCCTCTAAATATTAAACGCATGGGGTGACCCTGTATATATTAAACTCTTGGGGACCTGTAAATATTAAACTCTTGGGGACATGTAAATATTAAACTCCTGGGGATCCTGTAAATATTAAACTCCTGGGGATAACCTGTAAATATTAAACTCCTGGGGATAACCTGTAAATATTAAACTCATGGGGATCCTATAAATATTAAACTCCTGGGGAGACTCTGTAAATATTAAACTCTTGGGGACCTGTAAATATTAAACTCATGGGGACCCTGTAAATATTACACTCCTGGGGTGACCCTGTAAATATGAAACTCCTGGGCTGACCCTGTAAATATTAAATGTCTGGGGTGACCCTGTAAATATTAAACTCCTGCGTAACTTGTAAATATGAAACTCTGGGGAGTCCCTGTAAATATTAATCTCCTGGAGACTCTGTAAATATTAAAATCCTGAGGAGACACTGTTAATATTAAACACCTGGGGACCCTGTAAATATTAAACTTCTGGAGACCTTGTAAATATTAAACTCCTGGGGACCCTGTAAATATTAAACTCCTGGTGACCCTGTAAATATTAAACTCCTGGGGAGACACTGTAAATATTAAACTCCTCGGGACCCTGCAAATGTTAAACTCCTGGATACCATGGAAATAATAACTCGAGGGGACCCTGTAAATATAAAACTCCTGTGGATCTGGTAAATATTAAACTCCTGGGGAGAGACTGTCAATATTAAATTCCTGGGGACCCTATAAATATTGAACTCCTGGATACCCTGTAAATATTAAACTCCTGGGACCCTGTAAATATGAAACTCCTGTGGAGACACTGTAAATATTAAACACCTGGGGACCCTGTAAATATTAAACTCCTGGATACCCTGTAAATATTAAACTCTTGGGGACATGTAAATATTAAACTCCTGGTGACCCTGTAAATATTAAACTCCTGGAGATTACCTGTAAATATTAACCTCATGGGGACCCTGTAAATATTAAACTCCTGGGGACCCTGTAAATATGAAACTCCTTTAGACCCTGAAAAAATTAAACTCCTGGGGACGCTGTAAATATCAAACTACTGGGGAGACCCTGTAAATATTAAACTCTTGGGGACCCTGTAAATATTAAACTCCTTTAGACCCTGAAAAAATTAAACTCCTGGGGACCCTGTAAATATCAAACTACTGGGGTGACCCTGCAAATATTAAACTCCTGGTGAGACACTGTAAATATTAAACTTCTGTGAAGACATTGTAAATATTAAACTCCTGGGGAACCTGTAAATATCAAACTCCTGGGGAGACACTGTAAATATTAAACTCCTGGCGAGCCTGTAATTATTAAACTCCTGGAGACCTTGTAAATATATATTAAACTCCTGGGGAGATCCTGTAAATATTAAACTCCTGGGGAGATCCTGTAAATATTAAACTCCTGGGGACACTGTAAATATTAAACTCCTGGGGAGACCCTGTAAATATTAAACTCCTGGTGACCCTGTAAATATTAAACTCCTGGGGGGACCCTGTATATATTAAACTCCTGGGAAGACATTGTAAATATTAAACTCCTGTGGATCCTGTAAATATTAAACTCCTGGGGAGACCCTGTAAATATTAAAAACCTGGGGTGACCCTGTAAATATTAAAATCCTGGGGAGACCCTGTAAATATTAAACTCTTGGGGACCTGTAAATATTAAACTCTTGGGGACATGTAAATATTAAACTCCTGGGGACCCTGTAAATATTAAACTCCTGGGGATAACCTGTAAATATTAAACTCATCGGGACCCTGTAAATATTAAACTCCTGGATACCCTGTAAATATTAAACTCATAGAGACCCTGTAAATATGAAACTCCTGGTGACCCGGTAAATATTAAACTCCTGGGGAGACACTGTAAATATTAAACTCCTGGTGACCCTGTAAATATTAAACTCCTGGGGGGACCCTGTATATATTAAACTCCTGGGAAGACATTGTAAATATTAAACTCCTGTGGATCCTGTAAATATTAAACTCCTGGGGAGACCCTGTAAATATTAAAAACCTGGGGTGACCCTGTAAATATTAAAATCCTGGGGAGACCCTGTAAATATTAAACTCTTGGGGACCTGTAAATATTAAACTCTTGGGAACATGTAAATATTAAACTCATGGGGACCCTGTAAATATTAAACTCCTGTGGAGACCCTGTAAATATTAAACTCATGGGGACCCTGTAAATATTAAAATCCTGGAGACCTTGTGAGTATTAAACTCCTGGGGACCCTGTAAATATTAAACTCCTGGTGACCCGGTAAATATTAAACTCCTGGGGAGACACTGTAAATATTGAACTCCTCGGGACCCTGCAAATGTTAAACTCCTGGATACCATGGAAATAATAACTCGAGGGGACCCTGTAAATATTAAACTCCTGTGGACCTGGTAAATATTAAACTCCTGGGGAGAGACTGTCAATATTAAATTCCTGGGGACCCTGTAATTATTAAACTCCTGGAAACCTTGTAAATAAATATAAAACTCCTGGGGAGATCATGTAAATATTAAACTCCTGGGGACACTGTAAATATTAAACTCCTGGGGAGACCATGTAAATATTAAACTCCTGGTGACCCTGTAAATATTAAACTCCTGGGGGGACCCTGTAAATATTAAACTCATGGGCACCCTGTAAATATTATACTCCTGGGGAGACTCTTTAAATATTATCTCCTGGGGAGACCCTGTAAATATTAAACACATGGGCACCCTGTAAATATTATACTCCTGGGGAGACCCTGTAAATATTAAACTCCTGGGGAAACCCTGTAAATATAAAACTCATGGGCACCCTGAAAATTTTATACTCCTGGGGAGACCCAGTAAAAATTAAACTCCTGGGGAGACCCTGTAAGTATTAAATTCCTGGGGAGATCGTGTAAATACTAAACCCCTGGATACCCTGTAAATATTAAACTCCTGGGGACCCTGTAAATATTAAAATCCTGAGGAGACACTGTTAATATTAAATTCCTGGGGACCCTGTAAATATTACACTCCTGGGGGGACCCTGTATATACTAAACTCCTGGGGAGATCCTGTAAATATTAAACTCCTGGGGACCCTGTAAATATTAAACTCCTGTGGAGACCCTGTAAATATTAAACTCATGGGGACCCTGTAAATATTAAACTCCTGGAGACCTTGTAAATATTAAACTCCTGGGGACCCTGTAAATATTAAACTCCTCGGGACCCTGCAAATGTTAAACTCCTGGATACCATGGAAATAATAACTCGAGGGCACCCTGTAAATATAAAGCTCCTGTGGACCTGGTAAATATTAAACTCCTGGGGAGAGACTGTCAATATTAAATTCCTGGGGACCTTGTAATTATTAAACTCCTGGAGACCTTGTAAATATATATTAAACTCCTGGGGAGATCCTGTAAATATTAAACTCCTGGGGAGATCCTGTAAATATTAAACTCCTGGGGACACTGTAAATATTAAACTCCTGGGGAGACCCTGTAAATATTAAATTCCTGGTGACCCTGTAAATATTAAACTCCTGGGGGGACCCTGTATATATTAAACTCCTGGGAAGACACTGTAAATATTAAACTCCTGGGGACCCTTTAAATATTAAACTCCTTGGGACCCTGTAAATATTCAACTCCTGGGGAGATCATGTAAATATTAAACTCCTGGATACCCTGCAAATAATAAACTCCTGGAGTCCCTGTCGTTATTAAACTCCTGGGACCCTGTAAATATTAAACTCCTGTGGATCCTGTAAATATTAAACTCCTGGGGAGACCCTGTAAATATTAAAAACCTGGGGTGACCCTGTAAATATTAAAATTCTGGGGAGACCCTGTAAATATTAAACTCTTGGGGACCTGTAAATATTAAACTCTTGGGGACATGTAAATATTAAACTCCTGGGGGGACCCTGTAAATATTAAACTCATGGGCACCCTGTAAATATTATACTCCTGGGGAGACTCTTTAAATATTATCTTCTGGGGAGCCCCTGTAAATATTAAACTCCTGGGGACCCTGTAAATATTACACTCCTGGGGTGACCCTGTAAATATTACACTCCTGGGGTGACCCTGTAAATATGAAACTCCTGGGGTGACCCTGTTAATATTAAACTCCTGTGTAACTTTTAAATATGAAACTCTGGGGAGTCCCTGTAAATATTAATCTCCTGGAGACTCTGTAAATATTAAAATCCTGAGGAGACACTGTTAATATTAAACTTCTGGGGACCCTGTAAATATTACACTCCTGGGGGGACCCTGTATATACTAAACTCCTGGTGAGATCCTGTAAATATTAAACTCCTGGGGACCCTGTAAATATTAAACTCCTGTGGAGACCCTGTAAATATTAAACTCATGGGGACCCTGTAAATATTAAACTCCTGGAGACCTTGTAAGTATTAAACTCCTGGGGACCCTGTAAATATTAAACTCCTGGTGACCCGGTAAATATTAAACTCCTGGGGAGACACTGTAAATATTGAACTCCTCGGGACCCTGCAAATGTTAAACTCCTGGATACCATGGAAATAATAACTCGAGGCGACCCTGTAAATATTAAACTCCTGTGGACCTGGTAAATATTAAACTCCTGGGGAGAGACTGTCAATATTAAATTCCTGGGGACCCTGTAATTATTAAACTCCTGGAAACCTTGTAAATAAATATAAAACTCCTGGGGAGATCCTGTAAATATTAAACTCCTGGGGACACTGTAAATATTAAACTCCTGGGGAGACCCTGTAAATATTAAACTCCTGGTGACCCTGTAAATATTAAACTTCTGGGGGGACCCTGTAAATATTAAACTCATGGGCACCCTGTAAATATTATACTCCTGGGGAGACTCTTTAAATATTATCGCCTGGGGAGACCCTGTAAAACACATGGGCACCCTGTAAATATTATACTCCTGGGGAGACCCAGTAAAAATTAAACTCCTGGGGAGACCCTGTAAGTATTAAATTCCTGGGGAGATCGTGTAAATACTAAACCCCTGGATACCCTGTAAATATTACACTCCTGGGGGGACCCTGTATATACTAAACTCCTGGGGAGATCCTGTAAATATTAAACTCCTGAGGACCCTGTAAATATTAAACTCCTGTGGAGACCCTGTAAATATTAAACTCATGGGGACCCTGTAAATATTAAACTCCTGGGGACCCTGTAAATATTAAACTCCTCGGGACCCTGCAAATGTTAAACTCCTGGATACCATGGAAATAATAACTCGAGGGCACCCTGTAAATATAAAGCTCCTGTGGACCTGGTAAATATTAAACTCCTGGGGAAAGACTGTCAATATTAAATTCCTGGGGACCTTGTAATTATTAAACTCCTGGAGACCTTGTAAATATATATTAAACTCCTGGGGAGATCCTGTAAATATTAAACTCCTGGGGAGATCCTGTAAATATTAAACTCCTGGGGACACTGTAAATATTAAACTCCTGGGGAGACCCTGTAAATATTAAACTCCTGGGGAGACCCTGTAAATATTAAATTCCTGGTGACCCTGTAAATATTAAACTCCTGGGGGGACCCTATATATATTAAACTCCTGGGAAGACATTGTAAATATTAAACTCCTGGGGACCCTTTAAATATTAAACTCCTGGGGACCCTGTAAATATTCAACTCCTGGGGAGATCATGTAAATATTAAACTCCTGGATACCCTGCAAATAATAAACTCCTGGAGTCCCTGTCGTTATTAAACTCCTGGGGACCCTGTAAATATTAAAAACCTGGGGTGAGCCTGTAAATATTAAAATTCTGGGGAGCCCCTGTAAATATTAAACTCCTGTGGATCCTGTAAATATTAAACTCCTGGGGAGACCCTGTAAATATTAAAAACCTGGGGTGACCCTGTAAATATTAAAATTCTGGGGAGCCCCTGTAAATATTAAACTCCTGTGGATCCTGTAAATATTAAACTCCTGGATACCCTGTAAATAATAAACACCTGGGGACCCTGTAAATATTAAACTTTTGGGGACCCTGTAAATATTATCTCCTGGGGAGACCCTGTAAATATTAAACTCATGGGCACCCTGTAAATATTATACTCCTGGGGAGACCCTGTAAATATTAAACTCCTGGGGAAACCCTGTAAATATTAATCTCATGGGCACCCTGTAAATATTATACTCCTGGGGAGACCCTGTAAATATTAAACTCCTGGGGAGACCCTTTAAGTATTAAATTCGTGGGGAGATCCTGTAAATATTAAACCCCTGGATACCCTGTAAATAATAAATTCCTGGGGACCCTGTAAATATTAAACTGCTGGTGAGACACTGTAAATATTAAACTCCTGTGGATGCATTGCAAATATGAAACTCCTGGGGTTAACCCTGTAAATATTAAATTCCTGGTGGGACCCTGTAAATATTAAACTCCTGGGGAGACCCTGTAAATATTAACCTCTTGGGGACCTGTAAATATTAAACTCTTGGGGACAAGTGAATATTAAACTCCTGGGGACCCTGTAAAAATTAAACTCCTGGGGATAACCTGTAAATATTAAACTCATGGGGACCCTGTAAATATTAAACTCCTGGATACACTGTAAATATCAAACTACTGGGGAGACCCTGTAAATATTAAACTCCTGGTGAGACGCTGTAAATATTAAACTCCTGTGGAGACATTGTAAATATTAAACTCCTGGGGACCCTGTAAATATCAAACTCCTGGGGAGGCACTGTAAATATTAAACTCCTGGGGAGACCCTGTAAGTATTAAATTCCTGGGGAGATCGTGTAAATATTAAACCCCTGGATACCCTGTAAATAATAAATTCCTGGGGACCCTGGAAATATTCAACTCCTGGAGCCCCTGTAAATATTAAACTCCTGGGGACCCTGTAAATATTAATCTCCTGGGGTGACCCTGTAAATAATAAACACCTGGGGACCCTGTAAATATTAAACACTTGGGGGCCCTGTAAATATTAAACTCCTGGGGAGACCATGTAAATATGAAACTCTGGGGAGTCCCTGTAAATATTAATCTCCTGGAGACCCTGTAAATATTAAAATCCTGAGGAGACACTGTTAATATTAAACTCCTTGGGACCCTGTAAATATTACACTCCTGGGGGGACCCTGTATATAATAAACTCCTGGGGAGATCCTGTAAATATTAAACTCCTGGGGACCCTGTAAATATTAAACTCCTGTGGAGACCCTGTAAATATTAAACTCATGGGGACGCTGTAAATATTAAACTCCTGGAGACCTTGTAAGTATTAAACTCCTGGGGACCCTGTAAATATTAAACTCCTGGGGAGACACTGTAAATATTAAACTCCTCGGGACCCTGCAAATGTTAAACTCCTGGGGAGACACTGTAAATATTAAACTCCTCGGGACCCTGCAAATGTTAAACTCCTGGATACCATGGAAATAATAACTCGAGGGGACCCTGTAAATATTAAACTCCTGTGGACCTGATAAATATTAAACTCCTGGGGAGAGACTGTCAATATTAAATTCCTGGGGACCCTGTAATTATTAAACTCCGAGAGACCTTGTAAATAAATATTAAACTCCTGGGGAGATTCTGTAAATATTAAACTCCTGGTGACCCTGTAAATATTAAACTCCTGGGGGGACCCTGTATATATTAAACTCCTGGGATGACTCTGTAAATATTAAACTCCTGGGGACCCTTTAAATATTAAACTTCTGGAGACCCTGTAAATATTCAACTCCTGGGGAGATCATGTAAATATTAAACTCCTGGATACCCTGCAAATAATAAACTCCTGGAGTCCCAGTAGTTATTAAACTCCTGGGGACCCTGTAAATATTAAACTCCTGGGGAGACCCTCTAAATATTAAACGCATGGGGTGACCCTGTATATATTAAACTCTTGGGGACCTGTAAATATTAAACTCTTGGGGACATGTAAATATTAAACTCCTGGGGATCCTGTAAATATTAAACTCCTGGGGATAACCTGTAAATATTAAACTCCTGGGGATAACCTGTAAATATTAAACTCATGGGGATCCTATAAATATTAAACTCCTGGGGAGACTCTGTAAATATTAAACTCTTGGGGACCTGTAAATATTAAACTCATGGGGACCCTGTAAATATTACACTCCTGGGGTGACCCTGTAAATATGAAACTCCTGGGCTGACCCTGTAAATATTAAATGTCTGGGGTGACCCTGTAAATATTAAACTCCTGCGTAACTTGTAAATATGAAACTCTGGGGAGTCCCTGTAAATATTAATCTCCTGGAGACTCTGTAAATATTAAAATCCTGAGGAGACACTGTTAATATTAAACACCTGGGGACCCTGTAAATATTAAACTTCTGGAGACCTTGTAAATATTAAACTCCTGGGGACCCTGTAAATATTAAACTCCTGGTGACCCTGTAAATATTAAACTCCTGGGGAGACACTGTAAATATTAAACTCCTCGGGACCCTGCAAATGTTAAACTCCTGGATACCATGGAAATAATAACTCGAGGGGACCCTGTAAATATAAAACTCCTGTGGATCTGGTAAATATTAAACTCCTGGGGAGAGACTGTCAATATTAAATTCCTGGGGACCCTATAAATATTGAACTCCTGGATACCCTGTAAATATTAAACTCCTGGGACCCTGTAAATATGAAACTCCTGTGGAGACACTGTAAATATTAAACACCTGGGGACCCTGTAAATATTAAACTCCTGGATACCCTGTAAATATTAAACTCTTGGGGACATGTAAATATTAAACTCCTGGTGACCCTGTAAATATTAAACTCCTGGAGATTACCTGTAAATATTAACCTCATGGGGACCCTGTAAATATTAAACTCCTGGGGACCCTGTAAATATGAAACTCCTTTAGACCCTGAAAAAATTAAACTCCTGGGGACGCTGTAAATATCAAACTACTGGGGAGACCCTGTAAATATTAAACTCTTGGGGACCCTGTAAATATTAAACTCCTTTAGACCCTGAAAAAATTAAACTCCTGGGGACCCTGTAAATATCAAACTACTGGGGTGACCCTGCAAATATTAAACTCCTGGTGAGACACTGTAAATATTAAACTTCTGTGAAGACATTGTAAATATTAAACTCCTGGGGAACCTGTAAATATCAAACTCCTGGGGAGACACTGTAAATATTAAACTCCTGGCGAGCCTGTAATTATTAAACTCCTGGAGACCTTGTAAATATATATTAAACTCCTGGGGAGATCCTGTAAATATTAAACTCCTGGGGAGATCCTGTAAATATTAAACTCCTGGGGACACTGTAAATATTAAACTCCTGGGGAGACCCTGTAAATATTAAACTCCTGGTGACCCTGTAAATATTAAACTCCTGGGGGGACCCTGTATATATTAAACTCCTGGGAAGACATTGTAAATATTAAACTCCTGTGGATCCTGTAAATATTAAACTCCTGGGGAGACCCTGTAAATATTAAAAACCTGGGGTGACCCTGTAAATATTAAAATCCTGGGGAGACCCTGTAAATATTAAACTCTTGGGGACCTGTAAATATTAAACTCTTGGGGACATGTAAATATTAAACTCCTGGGGACCCTGTAAATATTAAACTCCTGGGGATAACCTGTAAATATTAAACTCATCGGGACCCTGTAAATATTAAACTCCTGGATACCCTGTAAATATTAAACTCATAGAGACCCTGTAAATATGAAACTCCTTTAGACTCTGAAAATATTAAACTCCTGGGGACCCTGTAAATATCAAACTCCTGGGGAGACCCTGTAAATATTAAACTTTGGGGAAAACACTGTAAATATTAAACTCCTGGGGACCCTGTAAACATTGCACTCCTGGGGTGACCCTGTAAATAATAAACACCTGGGGACCCTGTAAATATTAAACTTTTGGGGACCCTGTAAAAATTAAATTCCTGGGGAGACCCTGTAAATATTAAACTCATGGGTACCCTGTAAATATTATACTCCTGGGAAGACCCTGTAAATATTAAACTCCTGGGGAAACCCTGTAAATATTAAACTCATGGGCACCCTGTAAATATTACACTCCTGGGGTGACCCTGTAAATATTAAACTGCTGGTGAGACACTGTAAATATTAAACTCCTGTGGATGCATTGCAAATATGAAACTCCTGGGGTTAACCCTGTAAATATTAAACTTCTGGGGTGACCCTGTAAATATTAAACTCCTGCGTACCTTGTAAATATTAAACTCTTGGGGACCCTGTAAATATTAAATTCCTGGTGAGACCCTGTAAATATTAAACTCCTGGGGAGATCCTGTAAATATTAACCTCTTGGGGACCTGTAAATATTAAACTCCTGGGGACCCTGTAAATATTAAACTCCTGGGGATAACCTGTAAATATTAAACTCATGGGGACCCTGTAAATATTAAACTCCTGGATACACTGTAAACATTAAACTCCTGGGGACCCTGTAAATATGAAACTCCTTTAGACCCTGAAAAAATTAAACTCCTGGGGACCCTGTAAATATCAAACTACTGGGGAGACCCTGTAAATATTAAACTCCTGGTGAGACGCTGTAAATAATAAACTCCTGTGGAGACATTGTAAATATTAAACTCCTGGGGACCCTGTAAATATCAAACTCCTGGGGAGACACTGTAAATATTAAACTCCTGGGGAGACCCTGTAAGTATTAAATTCCTGGGGAGATCGTGTAAATATTAAACCCCTGGATACCCTGTAAATAATAAATTCCTGGGGACCCTGGAAATATTCAATTCCTGGAGCCCCTGTAAATATTAAACTCCTGGGGACCCTGTAAATATTACACTCCTGGGGTGACCCTGTAAATAATAAACACCTGGGGACCCTGTAAATATTAAACTTTTGGGGACCCTGTAAATATTAAATTCCTGGGGAGACCCTGTAAATATGAAACTCCTGGAGTGACCCTGTGAATATTAAACTTCTGGGGTGACCCTGTAAATATTAAACTCCTGCGTACCTTGTAAATATTAAACTCTTGGGGGCCCTGTAAATATTAAACTCCTGGGGAGACCCTGTAAATATGAAACTCTGGGGAGTCCCTGTAAATATTAATCTCCTGGAGACCCTGTAAATATTAAAATCCTGAGGAGACACTATTAATATTAAACTCCTTGGGACCCTGTAAATATTACACTCCTGGGGGGACCCTGTATATACTAAACTCCTGGGGAGATCCTGTGAATGTTAAACTCATGGGGACCCTGTAAATATTGAACTCCTGTGGACCTGGTAAATATTAAACTCCTGGGGAGAGACCGTCAATATTAAATTCCTGGGGACCCTGTAATTATTAAACTCCTGGAGACCTTGTAAATAAATATTAAACTCCTGGGGAGATTCTGTAAATATTAAACTCCTGGAGTCCCAGTAGTTATTAAACTCCTGGGGACCCTGTAAATATTAAACTCCTGTGCATCCTGTAAATATTAAACTCCTGGGGAGACCCTGTAAATATTAAACTCCTGTGGATGCATTGCAAATATGAAACTCCTGGGGTTAACCCTGTAAATATTAAACTTCTGGGGTGACCCTGTAAATATTAAACTCCTGCGTACCTTGTAAATATTAAAATCTTGGGGACCCTGTAAATATTAAATTCCTGGTGAGACCTGTAAATATTAAACTCCTGGGGAGACCCTGTAAATATTAACCTCTTGGGGACCTGTAAATATTAAACTCTTGGGGACATGTAAATATTAAACTCCTGGGGATAACCTGTAAATATTAAACTCATGGGGACCCTGTAATACGAAACTCCTTTCGACCCTGAAAAAATTAAACTCCTGGGGACCCTGTAAATATCAAACTACTGGGGAGACTCTGTAAATATTAAACTCCTGGTGAGACGCTGTAAATATTAAACACCTGTGGAGACATTGTAAATATTAAACTCCTGGGGAACCTGTAAATATCAAACTCCTGGGGAGACCCTGTAAATATTAAACTCCTGGGGGGACCCTGTATATATTAAACTCCTGGGAAGACACTGTATATATTAAACTCCTGGGGACCCTTTAAATATTAAACTCCTGGGGACCCTGTAAATATTCAACTCCTGGGGAGATCATGTAAATATTAAACTCCTGGATACCCTGCAAATAATAAACTCCTGGAGTCCCTGTCGTTATTAAACTCCTGGGGACCCTGTAAATATTAAACTCCTGTGGATCCTGTAAATATTAAACTCCTGGGGAGACCCTGTAAATATTAAAAACCTGGGGTGACCCTGTAAATATTAAATTCCTGGGGAGACCCTGTAAATATTAAACTCTTGGGGACCTGTAAATATTAAACTCTTGGGGACATGTAAATATTAAACTCCTGGGGACCCTGTAAATATTAAACTCCTGGATACCCTGTAAATATTAAACTCATGGGGACCCTGTAAATATGAAACTCCTTTAGACCCTGAAAATATTAAACTCCTGGGGACCCTGGAAATATCAAACTACTGGGGAGACCCTGTAAATATTAAACTCCTGGGGAGACCCTGTAAATATTAAACTCCTGGATACACTGTAAATATTAAACTCCTGGGGACCCTGTAAATATGAAACTCCTTTAGACCCTGAAAAAATTAAACTCCTGGGGACCCTGTAAATATCAAACTATTGGGGAGACCCTGTAAATATTAAACTCCTGGTGAGACGCTGTAAATATTAAACTCCTGGGGACCCTGTAAATATCAAACTCCTGGGGAGACACTGTAAGTATTAAATTCCTGGGGAGATCCTGTAAATATTAAACCCCTGGATACCCTGTAAATATTACACTCCTGGGGTGACCCTGTAAATAATAAACACCTGGGGACCCTGTAAATATTAAACATTTGGGGACCCTGTAAATATTAAATTCCTCGGGAGACCCTGTAAATATTAAATTCCTGGAGTGACCCTGCGAATATTAAACTTCTGGGGTGACCATGTAAATATTAAACTCCTGCGTACCTTGTAAATATTAAACTCTTGGGAGCCCTGTAAATATTAAACTCCTGGGGAGACCCTGTAAATATTAATCTCCTGGAGACCCTGTAAATATTAAAATCCTGAGGAGACACTGTTAATATTAAAGTCCTTGGGACCCTGTAAATATTACACTCCTGGGGGGACCCTGTATATACTAAACTCCTGGGGAGATCCTGTAAATATTAAACTCCTGGGGACCCTGTAAATATTAAACTCCTGTGGAGACCCTGTAAATATTAAACTCATGGGGACGCTGTAAATATTAAACTCCAGGAGACCTTGTAAATATTAAACTCCTGGGGACCCTGTAAATATTAAACTCCTGGTGACCCTGTAAATATTAAACTCCTGGGGAGACACTGTAAATATTAAACTCCTCGGGACCCTGCAAATGTTAAACTCCTGGATACCATGGAAATAATAACTCGAGGGGACCCTGTAAATATTAAACTCCTGTGGACCTGGTAAATATTAAACTCCTGGGGAGAGACTGTCAATATTAAATTCCTGGGGACCCTGTATATATTAAACTCCTGGGGAGATCATGTAAATATTAAACTCCTGGATACCCTGAAAATAATAAACTCCTGGAGTCCCAGTAGTTATTAAACTCCTGGGGACCCTGTAAATATTAAACTCCTGTGGATCCTGTAAATATTAAACTCCTGGGGAGACCCTCTAAATATTAAACGCCTGGGGTGACCCTGTAAATATTAAACTCTTGGGGACCTGTAAATATTAAACTCTTGGGGACATGTAAATATTAAACTCCTGGGGATCCTGTAAATATTAAACTCCTGGGGATAACCTGTAAATATTAAACTCCTGGGGATAACCTGTAAATATTAAACTCATGGGGACCCTATAAATATTAAACTCCTGGGGAGACTCTGTAAATATTAAACTCTTGGGAACCTGTAAATATTAAACTCTTGGGGACATGTAAATATTAAACTCCTGGGGACCCTGTAAATATTAAACTCCTGGGGATAACCTGTAAATATTAAACTCATGGGGACCCTGTAAATATTAAACTCCTGGATACCCTGTAAATATTAAACTCATGGGGACCCTGTAAATATGAAACTCCTTTAGACCCTGAAAATATTAAACTCCTGGGGACCCTGTAAATATTAAACTCCTGGATACCCTGTAAATAATAAACACCTGGGGACCCTGTAAATATTAAACTTTTGGGGACCCTGTACATATTAAATTCCTGGGGAGACCCTGTAAATATGATACTCCTGGGGTGACCCTGTAAATATTATCTCCTGGGGAGACCCTGTAAATATTAAACTCATGGGCACCCTGTAAATATTATACTCCTGGGGAGACCCTGTAAATATTAAACTCCTGGGGAAACCCTGTAAATATTATACTCCTGGGGAGCCCCTGTAAATATTAAACTCCTGGGGAGACCCTTTAAGTATTAAATTCCTGGGGAGATCCTGTAAATATTAAACCCCTGGATACCCTGTAAATAATAAATTCCTGGGGACCCTGGAAATATTCAACTCCTGGAGCCCCTGTAAATATTAAACTGCTGGTGAGACACTGTAAATATTAAACTCCTGTGGATGCATTGCAAATATGAAACTCCTGGGGTTAACCCTGTAAATATTAAACTTCTGGGGTGACCCTGTAAAAATTAAACTCCTGCGTACCTTGTAAATATTAAACTCTTGGGGACCCTGTAAATATTAAATTCCTGGTGAGACCAGTAAATATTAAACTCCTGGGGAGACCCTGTAAATATTAACCTCTTGGGGACCTGTAAATATTAAACTCTTGGGGACATGTAAATATTAAACTCTTGGGGATAACCTGTAAATATTAAACTCCTGGGGACACTGTAATATGAAACTCCTTTCGACCCTGAAAAAATTAAACTCCTGGGGACCCTGTAAGTATTAAATTCCTGGGGAGATCCAGTAAATATTAAACCCCTAGATACCCTGTAAATATTAAACTCCTGGGGATCCTGTAAATATTAAACTCCTGGGGATAACCTGTAAATATTAAACTCCTGGGGATAACCTGAAAATATTAAACTCATGGGGACCCTATCAATATTAAACTCCTGGGGAGACTCTGTAAATATTAAACTCTTGGGGACCTGTAAATATTAAACTCATGGGGACCCTATAAATATTAAACTCCTGGATACCCTGTAAATATTAAACTCCTGGGGAGACTCTGTAAATAATAAACTCTTGGGGACCTGTAAATATTAAACTCATGGGGACCCTTTAAATATTAAACTCCTGGAGACCCTGTAAATATTCAACTCCTGGAGATATCATGTAAATATTAAACTCCTGGATACCCTGCAAATAATAAACTCCTGGTGTCCCAGTAGTTATTAAACTCCTGGGGACCCTGTAAATATTAAACTCCTGTGGATCCTGTAAATATTAAACTCCTGGGGAGACCCTCTAAATATTAAATGCCTGGGGTGACCCTGTAAATATTAAACTCTTGGGGACCTGTAAATATTAAACTCTTGGGGACATGTAAATATTAAACTCCTGGGGATCCTGTAAATATTAAATTCCTGGGGATAACCTGTAAATATTAAACTCCTGGGGATAACCTGTAAATATTAAACTCATGGGGACCCTATAAATATTAAACTCCTGGGGAGACTCTGTAAATATTAAACTCTTGGGGACCTGTAAATATTAAACTCATGGGGACCCTATAAATATTAAACTCCTGGATACCCTGTAAATATTAAACTCCTGGGGAGACTCTGTAAATATTAAACTCTTGGGGACCTGTAAATAGTAAACTCATGGGGACCCTATAAATATTAAACTCCTGGATACCCTGTAAATATTAAACTCCTGGGGACCCTGTAAATATGAAACTCCTTTATATACTGAAAAAATTTAACCCCTGGGGACCCTGCAAATATCAAACTCCTGTGGAGACACTGTAAATATTAAACTCCTGGCGAGCCTGTAAACATTAAACTCTTGGGGACATGTAAATATTAAACTCCTGGCGACTTCTGTAAATATTAAACTTCTGGAGATAACCTGTAAATATTAACCTCATGGGGACCCTGTAAATATTAAACTCCTGGATACCCTGTAAATATTAAACTCCTGGGGACCCTGTAAATATGAAACTCCTTTAGACCCTGAAAAAATTAAACTCCTGGGGACCCTGTAAATATCAAACTACTGGGGAGACCCTGTAAATATTAAACTCCTGGTGAGACACTGTAAATATTAAACTCCTGTGGAGACATTGTAAATATTAAACTCCTGGGGACCTGTAAATATTAAATTCTTGGGGACATGTCAATATTAAACTCCTGGGGATCCTGTAAATATTAAACTCCTGGGGATAACCTGTAAATATTAAACTCATGGGGACCCTATAAATATCAAACTCCTGGGGAGACTCTGTAAATATTAAACTCTTGGGGACCTGTAAATATTAAACTCATGGGGACCCTATAAATATTAAATTCCTGGATACCCTGTAAATATTAAACTCCTGGGGAGACTCTGTAAATATTAAACTCTTGGGGACCTGTAAATATTAAACTCATGGGGACCCTTTAAATATTAAACTCCTGGGGACCCTGTAAATATTAAACTCCTGGGGAGATCATGTAAATATTAAACTCCTGGATACCCTGCAAATAATAAACTCCTGGAGTCCAAGTAGTTATTAAACTCCTGGGGACCCTGTAAATATTAAACTCCTGTGGATCCTGTAAATATTAAACTCCTGGGGAGACCCTCTAAATATTAAACGCCTGGGGTGACCCTGTAAATATTAAACTCTTGGGGACCTGTAAATATTAAACTCTTGGGGACATGTAAATATTATACTCCTGGGGATCCTGTAAATATTAAACTCCTGGGGATAACCTGTAAATATTAAACTCTTGGGGACCTGTAAATATTAAACTCATGGGGACCCTATAAATATTAAACTCCTGGATACCCTGTAAATATTAAACTCCTGGGGAGACTCTGTAAATATTAAACTCTTGGAGACCTGTAAATATTAAACTCATGGGGACCCTATAAATATGAAACTCCTTTAGACCCTGAAAAAATTAAACTCCTGGGGACCCTGTAAATATCAAACTACTGGGGAGACCCTGCAAATATTAAACTCCTGGTGAGACACTTTAAATATTAAACTCCTGTGGAGACATTGTAAATATTAAACTCCTGGGGAACCTGTAAATATCAAACTCCTGGGGAGACACTGTAAATATTAAACTCCTGGGGAGCCTGTAAATATTAAACTCCTGGGGAGACCCTGTAAATATTAAACTCCTGGGGAACCTGTAAATATTAAATTCTTGGAGATCCTGTAAATATTTAACTCCTGCGGAGCCCCTCTAAATATTAAACTCCTGGGGAGACCCTGTAAGTATTAAACTCTTGGGGAGACCCTATAGATATTAAACTCTTCGGGAGACCCTGTAAATATAAACTCCTGGGGAGACCCTGTAAATATTACACTCTTGGGGAGACACTGTAAATATTAAACTCCTGGGGAGACCCTGTAAGTATTAAACTTTGGGGGAAACACTGTAAATATTAAACTCCTGGGGAGACCCTGTAAATATTAAACTCCTGAGGACCCTTTAAATATTAAACTCCTGGAGACCCTGCAAATAATAAACTCCTGGAGTCCCAGTAGTTATTAAACTCCTGGGGACCCTGTAAATATTAAACTCCTGTGGATCCTGTAAATATTAAACTCCTGGGGAGACCCTCTAAATATTAAACGCCTGGGGTGACCCTGTAAATATTAAACTCTTGGGGACCTGTAAATATTAAATTCTTGGGGACATGTAAATATTAAACTCCTGGGGATCCTGTAAATATTAAACTCCTGGGGATAACCTGTAAATATTAAACTCATGGGGACCCTATAAATATTAAACTCCTGGGGAGACTCTGTAAATATTAAACTCTTGGGGACCTGTAAATATTAAACTCATGGGGACCCTATAAATATTAAATTCCTGGATACCCTGTAAATATTAAACTCCTGGGGAGACTCTGTAAATATTAAACTCTTGGGGACCTGTAAATATTAAACTCATGGGGACCCTTTAAATATTAAACTCCTGGGGACCCTGTAAATATTCAACTCCTGGGGAGATCATGTAAATATTAAACTCCTGGATACCCTGCAAATAATAAACTCCTGGAGTCCAAGTAGTTATTAAACTCCTGGGGACCCTGTAAATATTAAACTCCTGTGGATCCTGTAAATATTAAACTCCTGGGGAGACCCTCTAAATATTAAACGCCTGGGGTGACCCTGTAAATATTAAACTCTTGGGGACCTGTAAATATTAAACTCTTGGGGACATGTAAATATTATACTCCTGGGGATCCTGTAAATATTAAACTCCTGGGGATAACCTGTAAATATTAAACTCTTGGGGACCTGTAAATATTAAACTCATGGGGACCCTATAAATATTAAACTCCTGGATACCCTGTAAATATTAAACTCCTGGGGAGACTCTGTAAATATTAAACTCTTGGAGACCTGTAAATATTAAACTCATGGGGACCCTATAAATATTAAACTCCTGGATACCCTGTAAATATTAAACTCCTGGGGACCCTGTAAATATGAAACTCCTTTAGACCCTGAAAAAATTAAACTCCTGGGGACCCTGTAAATATCAAACTACTGGGGAGACCCTGCAAATATTAAACTCCTGGTGAGACACTGTAAATATTAAACTCCTGTGGAGACATTGTAAATATTAAACTCCTGGGGAACCTGTAAATATCAAACTCCTGGGGAGACACTGTAAATATTAAACTCCTGGGGAGCCTGTAAATATTAAACTCCTGGGGAGACCCTGTAAATATTAAACTCCTGGGGAACCTGTAAATATTAAATTCTTGGAGATCCTGTAAATATTTAACTCCTGCGGAGCCCCTCTAAATATTAAACTCCTGGGGAGACCCTGTAAGTATTAAACTCTTGGGGAGACCCTATAGATATTAAACTCTTCGGGAGACCCTGTAAATATAAACTCCTGGGGAGACCCTGTAAATATTACACTCTTGGGGAGACACTGTAAATATTAAACTCCTGGGGAGACCCTGTAAGTATTAAACTTTGGGGGAAACACTGTAAATATTAAACTCCTGGGGAGACCCTGTAAGTATTAAACTCTTGGGGAGACCCTATAGATATTAAACTCTTCGGGAGACCCTGTAAATATAAACTCCTGGGGAGACCCTGTAAATATTACACTCTTGGGGAGACACTGTAAATATTAAACTCCTGGGGAGACCCTGTAAGTATTAAACTTTGGGGGAAACACTGTAAATAATAAACTCCTGGAGCCCCTGTAAATATTAAACTCCTGGGGACCCTGTAAAAATTACACTCCTGGGGTGACCCTGTAAATAATAAACACCTGGGGACCCTGTAAATATTAAACATTTGGGGACCCTGTAAATATTAAATTCCTGGGGAGACCCTGTAAATATGATACTCCAGGGGTGACCCTGTAAATATTAAACTCCTGGGGAGACCCTGTAAATATTAAGCACCTGGAGACTGGGTAAATATTAAATTCCTGGGTCGAGCCTGTAAATATTAAACTCCTGAGGACTCTGTAAATATTAAACTCTTGGGGAGACCCTGTAAATATTAAATTCCGGGGACCCTGTAAATATTAAAATCCTCGGGAGAGACTGTAAATATTAAACTCCTGAGGATTCTGTAAATATTAAACTCTTGGGGAGACCCTGTAAATATTAAATTCCGGGGACCCTGTAAATATTAAACTCCTGGGGACCCTATAAATATTAAACTCCTGGGGAGACCCTGTAAATATTAAACTCTTGGGAACCCTGTAAATTTTAAACTCCTGGGGAGACACTGTAAATATTAAACTCCTCGGGACCCTGCAAATGTTAAACTCCTGGATACCATGGAAATAATAACTCCAGGGGACCTGTAAATATAAAACTCCTGTGGACCTGGTAAATATTAAACTCCTGGGGAGAGACTCTCAATATTAAATTCCTGGGGACCCTGTAATTATTAAACTCCTGGAGACCTTGTAAATATTAAACTCCTGGTGGGACCCTGTATATATTAAACTCCTGGGAAGACCCTGTAAATATTAAACTCCTGGGGACCCTTTAAATATTAAACTCCTGGAGACCCTGTAAATATTCAACTCCTGGGGAAATCATATAAATATTAAACTCCTGGATACCCTGCAAATAATAAACTCCTGGAGTCCCTGTAGTTATTAAACTCCTGGGGACCCTGTAAATATTAAACTCCTGTGGATCCTGTAAATATTAAACTCCTGGGGAGACCCTCTAAATATTAAACGCCTGGGGTGACCCTGTAAATATTAAACTCTTGGGGACCCTGTAAATATTAAACTCTTGGGGACATGTAAATATTAAACTCCTGGGGATCCTGTAAATATTAAACTCCTGGGGATAACCTGTAAATATTAAACTCCTGGGGATAACCTGTAAATATTAAACTCATGGGGACCCTATAAATATTAAACTCCTGGGGAGACTCTGTAAATATTAAACTCTTGGGGACCTGTAAATATTAAACTCATGGGGACCCTATAAATATTAAACTCCTGGATACCCTGTAAATATTAAACTCCTGGGGAGACTCTGTACATATTAAACTCTTGGGGACCTGTAAATATTAAACTCATGGGGACCTTATGAATATTAAACTCCTGGATACCCTGTAAATATTAAACTCCTGGGGACCCTGTAAATATGAAACTCCTTTATATCCTGAAAAAATTAAACTCCTGGGGACCCTGTAAATATCAAACTACTGCGGAGACCCTGTAAATATTAAACTCCTGGTGAGACACTGTAAATATTAAAGTCCTGTGGAGACATTGTAAATATTAAACTCCTGGGGACCCTGCAAATATCAAACTCCTGTGGAGACACTGTAAATATTAAACTCCTGGCGAGCCTGTAAATATTAAACTCTTGGGGACATGTAAATATTAAACTCCTGGTGACCCTGTGAATAATAAACTCCTGGAGATTACCTGTAAATATTAACCTCATGTGGACCCTGTAAATATTAAACTCCTGGATACCCTGTAAATATTAAACTCCTGGGGACCCTGTAAATATTAAACACCTGGGGACTCGGTAAATATGAAACTCCTTTAGACCCTGAAAAAATTAAACTCCTGGGGACCCTGTAAATATCAAACTACTGGGGAGACCCTGTAAATATTAAACTCCTGGTGAGACACTGTAAATATGAAACTCCTGTGGAGACATTGTAAATATTAAACTCCTGGGGACCCTGTAAATATCAAACTCCTAGGGAGACACTGTAAATAATAAACTCCTGGGGAGCCTGTAAATATTAAACTCTTGGGGACATGTAAATACTAAACTCCTGGGGACCCTGTAAATATTAAACTCCTGGGGATAACCTGTAAATATTAAACTCCTGGGGACCCTGTAAATATCAAACTACTGGGGAGACCCTGCAAATATTAACCTCCTGGTGAGACACTGTAAATATTAAACTCCTGTGGAGACATTGTAAATATTAAACTCCTGGGGAACCTGTAAATATCAAACTCCTGGGGAGACACTGTAAATATTAAACTCCTGGGGAGCCTGTAATTATTAAACTCCTGGAGACCTTGTAAATATATATTAAACTCCTGGAGAGATCCTGTAAATATTAAACTCCTGGGGAGATCCTGTAAATATTAAACTCCTGGGGACACTGTAAATATTAAACTCCTGGGGAGGCCCTGTAAATATTAAATTCCTGGTGACCCTGTAAATATTAAACTCCTGGGGGGACCCTGTAAATATTAAACTCATGGGCACCCTGTAAATATTATACTCCTGGGGAGACCCTGTAAATATTAAACTCCTGGGGAAACCCTGTAAATATTAATCTCATGGGCACCCTGTAAATATTATACTCCTGGGGAGACCCTTTAAGTATTAAATTCCTGGGGAGATCCTGTAAATATTAAACCCCTGGATACGCTGTAAATAATAAATTCCTGGGGACCCTGGAAATATTCAACTCCTGGAGCCCCTGTAAATATTAAACTGCTGGTGAGACACTGTAAATATTAAACTCCTGTGGATGCATTGCAAATATGAAACTCCTGGGGTTAACCCTGTAAATATTAAACTTCTGGGGTGACGCTGTAAATATTAAACTCCTGCGTACCTTGTAAATATTAAACTCTTGGGGACCCTGTAAATATTAAATTCCTGGTGAGACCCTGTAAATATTAAACTCCTGGGGAGACCCTGTAAATATTAACCTCTTGGGGACCTGTCAATATTAAACTCTTGGGGACATTTAAATATTAAACTCCTGGGGACCCTGTAAATATTTAACTCCTGGGGATAACCTGTAAATATTAAACTCATGGGGACCCTGTAAATATTCAAATCCTGGATACATTGTAAATATTAAACTCCTGGGGCCCCTGTAAATATCAAACTACTGGGGAGACCCAGTAAATATTAAACTCCTGGTGAGACGCTGTAAATATTAAACTCCTGTGGAGACATTGTAAATATTAAACTCCTGGGGACCCTGTAAATATCAAACTCCTGGGGAGACACTGTAAATATTAAACTCCTGGGGAGACCCTGTAAGTATTAAATTCCTGGGGAGATCCAGTAAATATTAAACCCCTAGATACCCTGTAAATATTAAACTCCTGGGGACCCTGTAAATATTACACTCCTGGGGTGACCCTGTAAATAATAAACACCTGGGGACCCTGTAAATATTAAACTTTTGGGGATCCTGTAAATATTAAATTCCTGGGGAGACCCTGTAAATATGAAACTCCTGGAGTGACCCTGTGAATATTAAACTTCTTGGGTGACCCTGTAAATATTAAACTCCTGCGTACCTTGTAAATATTAAACTCTTGGGGGCCCTGTAAATATTAAACTCCTGGGGAGACCCTGTAAATATGAAACTCTGGGGAGTCCCTGTAAATATTAATCTCCTGGAGACCCTGTAAATATTAAAATCCTGAGGAGACACTATTAATATTAAACTCCTTGGGACCCTGTAAATATTACACTCCTGGGGGGACCCTGTATATACTAAACTCCTGGGGAGATCCTGTAAATATTAAACTCCTGGGGACCCTGTAAATATTAAACTCCTGTGAAGACCCTGTAAATATTAAACTCATGGGATGCTGTAAATATTAAACCCCTGGAGACCTTGTAAATATTAAACTCCTGGGGACCCTGTAAATATTAAACTCCTGGTGACCCTGTAAATATTAAACTCCTGGGGAGACACTGTAAATATTAAACTCCTCGGGACCCTGCAAATGTTAAACTCCTGGATACCATGGAAATAATAACTCGTGGGGACCCTGTAAATATAAAACTCCTGTGGACCTGGTAAATATTAAACTCCTGGGGAGAGACTGTCAATATTAAATTCCTGGGGACCCTGTAATTATTGAACTCCTGGAGACCTTGTAAATAAATATTAAACTCCTGGGGAGATTCTGTAATTTTAAACTCCTGGTGACCCTGTAAATATTAAACTCCTGGGGGGACCCTGTATATATTAAACTCCTGGGAAGACCCTGTAAATATTAAACTCCTGGGGACCCTTTAAATATTAAACTCCTGGAGACACTGTAAATATTCAACTCCTGGGGAGATCATGTAAATATTAAACTCCTGGATACCCTGCAAATAATAAACTCCTGGAGTCCCAGTAGTTATTAAACTCCTGGGGACCCTGTAAATATTAAACTCCTGTGGATCCTGTAAATATTAAACTCCTGGGGAGACCCTGTAAATATTAAACTCTTGGGGACCTGTAAATATTAAACTCTTGGGGACATGTAAATATTAAACTCCTGGGGATCCTGTAAATATTAAACTCCTGGGGATAACCTGTAAATATTAAACTCATTGGGAGACTCTGTAAATATTAAACTCTTGGGGACCCTGTAAATATTAAACTCCTGGGGACCCTATAAATATTAAACTCCTGGGGAGACCCTGTAAATATTAAACTCTTGGGAACCCTGTAAATTTTAAACTCCTGGGGAGACACTGTAAATATTAAACTCCTCGGGACCCTGCAAATGTTAAACTCCTGGATACCATGGAAATAATAACTCGAGGGGACCCTGTAAATATAAAACTCCTGTGGACCTGGTAAATATTAAACTCCTGGAGAGAGACTGTCAATATTAAATTCCTGGGGACCCTGTAATTATTAAACTCCTGGAGACCTTGTAAATAAATATTAAACTCCTGGGGAGATTCTGTAATTTTAAACTCCTGGTGACCCTGTAAACATTAAACTCCTGGGGGGACCCTGTATATATTAAACTCCTGGGAAGACCCTGTAAATATTAAACTCCTGGGGACCCTTTAAATATTAAACTCCTGGAGACCATGTAAATATTCAACTCCTGGGGTGATCATGTAAATATTAAACTCCTGGATACCCTGCAAATAATAAACTCCTGGAGTCCCAGTAGTTATTAAACTCCTGGGGACCCTGTAAATATTAAACTCCTGTGGATCCTGTAAATATTAAACTCCTGGGGAGACCCTCTAAATATTAAACGCCTGGGGTGACCCTGTAAATATTAAACTCTTGGGGACCTGTAAATATTAAACTCTTGGGGACATGTAAATATTAAACTCCTGGGGATCCTGTAAATATTATACTCCTGGGGATAACCTGTAAATATTAAACTCCTGGGGATAACCTGTAAATATTAAACTCATGGGGACCCTATAAATATTAAACTCCTGGGGAGACTCTGTAAATATTAAACTCTTGGGGACCTGTAAATATTAACCTCATGGGGACCCTATAAATATTAAACTCCTGAATACCCTGTAAATATTAAACTCCTGGGGAGACTCTGTACATATTAAACTCTTGGGGACCTATAAATATTAAACTCATGGGGACCCTATAAATATTAAACTCCTGGATACCCTGCAAATATTAAACTCCTGGGGACCCTGTAAATATGAAACTCCTTTATATCCTGAAAGAATTAAACTCCTGGGGACCCTGTAAATATCAAACTACTGCGGAGACCCTGTAAATATTAAACTCCTGGCGAGCCTGTAAATATTAAACTCTTGGGGACATGTAAATATTAAACTCCTGGTGACCCTGTAAATATTAAACTCCTGGGGGGACCCTGTATATACTAAACTCCTGGGGAGATCCTGTAAATATTAAACTCCTGGATACCCTGTAAATATTAAACTCCTGGGGACCCTGTAAATATGAAACTCCTTTAGACTCTGAAAAAAATTAAACTCCTGGGGACGCTGTAAATATCAAACTACTGGGGAGACCCTGTAAATATTAAACTCTTGGGGACCCTGTAAATATTAAACACCTGGGGACTCTGTAAATATGAAACTCCTTTAGACCCTGAAAAAATTAAACTCCTGGGGACCCTGTAAATATTAAACTTTGGGGGAAACACTGTAAATAATAAACTCCTGGAGCCCCTGTAAATAATAAACACCTGGGGACCCTGTAAATATTAAACTTTTGGGGATCCTGTAAATATTAAATTCCTGGGGAGACCCTGTAAATATGATACTCCTGGGGTGACCCTGTAAATATTATCTCCTGGGGAGACCCTGTAAATATTAAACTCATGGGCACCCTGTAAATATTATACTCCTGGGGAGACCCTGTAAATATTAAACTCCTGGGGAAACCCTGTAAATATTAAACTCATGGGCACCCTGTAAATATTATACTCCTGGGGAGACCCTGTAAATATTAAACTTCTGGGGAGACCCTTTAAGTATTAAATTCCTGGGGAGATCCTGTAAATATTAAACTCCTGGGGACCCTGTAAATATTACACTGCTGGTGAGACACTGTAAATATTAAACTCCTGTGGATGCATTGCAAATATGAAACTCCTGGGGTCAACCCTGTAAATATTAAACTTCTGGGGTGACCCTGTAAATATTAATCTCCTGCGTACCTTGTAAATATTAAACTCTTGGGGACCCTGTAAATATTAAATTCCTGGTGAGACCCTGTAAATATTAAACTCCTGGGGAGACCTTGTAAATATTAACCTCTTGGGGACCTGTAAATATTAAACTCTTGGGGACATGTAAATATTAAACTCCTGGGGACCCTGTAAATATTAAACTCCTGGGGATAACCTGTAAATATTAAACTCATGGGGACCCTGTAAATATTAAACTCCTGGATACACTGTAAATATTAAACTCCTGGGGACCCTGTAAATATGAAACTCCTTTCGACCCTGAAAAAATTTAACTCCTGGGGACCCTGTAAATATCAAACTACTGGGGAGACCCTGTAAATATTAAACTCCTGTGGAGACATTGTAAATATTAAACTCCTGGGGACCCTGTAAATATGAAACTCCTGGGGAGACACTGTAAATATTAAACTCCTGGGGAGACCCTGTAAGTATTAAATTCCTGGGGAGATCCTGTAAATATTAAACCCCTGGATACCCTGTAAATATTACACTCCTGGGGAGACCCTGTAAATATTAAACTCCTGGGGACCCTGTAAATATTAAACTCCTGTAGATCCTGTAAATATGAAACTCCTGGAGTGACCCTGTGAATATTAAACTTCTGGGGTGACCCTGTAAATATTAAACTCCTGCGTACCTTGTAAATATTAAACTCTTGGGGGCCCTGTAAATATAAAACTCGTGGGGAGACCCTGTAAATATGAAACTCTGGGGAGTCCCTGTAAATATTAATCTCCTGGAGACCCTGTAAATATTAAACTCCTGGGTACTTGTAAATATTAAACTCCTGGGGACCCTGTAAATATTAAACTCCTTGGGATCCTGTAAATATTACACTCCTGGGGGGACCCTGTATATACTAAACTCCTGGGGAGATCCTGTAAATATTAAACTCCTGGGGACCCTGTAAATATTAAACTCCTGGTAACCCTGTAAATATTAAACTCCTGGGGAGACACTGTAAATATTAAACTCCTCGGGACCCTGCAAATGTTAAACTCCTGGATACCATGGAAATAATAACTCGAGGGGACCCTGTAAATATTAAACTCCTGTGGACCTGGTAAATATTAAACTCCTGGGGAGAGACTGTCAATATTAAATTCCTGGGGACCCTGTAATTATTAAACTCCTGGAGACCTTGTAAATAAATATTAAACTCCTGGGGAGATTCTGTAAATATTAAACTCCTGGTGACCCTGTAAATATTAAACTCCTGGGGGGACCCTGTATATATTAAACTCCTGGGAAGACGCTGTAAATATTAAACTCCTGGGGAGACCCTTTAACTATTAAACGCCTGGGGTGACCCTGTAAATATTAAACTCTTGGGGACCTGTAAATATTAAACTCTTGGGGACATGTAAATATTAAACTCCTGGGGATCCTGTAAATATTATACTCCTGGGGATAACCTGTAAATACTAAACTCCTGGGATAACCTGTAAATATTAAACTCATGGGGACCCTATAAATATTAAACTCCTGGGGAGACTCTGTAAATATTAAACTCTTGGGGACCTGTAAATATTAAACTCATGGGGACCCTATAAATATTAAACTCCTGGATACCCTGTAAATATTAAACTCCTGGGGAGACTCTGTAAATATTAAACTCTTAGGGACCTGTAAATATTAAACTCATGGGGACCCTATAAATATTAAACTCCTGGATACCCTGTAAATATTAAACTCCTGGGGACCCTGTAAATATGAAACTCCTTTAGACCATGAAAAAATTAAACTCCTGGGGACCCTGTAAATATCAAACTACTGGGGAGACCCTGCAAATATTAAACTCCTGGTGAGACACTGTAAATATTAAACTCCTGTGGAGACATTGTAAATATTAAACTCCTGGGGAACCTGTAAATATCAAACTCCTGGGGAGACACTGTAAATATTAAACTCCTGGGGAGCCTGTAAATATTAAACTCCTGGGGAGACCCTGTAAATATTAAACTCCTGGGGAATCTGTAAATATTAAATTCTTGGAGATCCTGTAAATATTTAACTCCTGCGGAGCCCCTCTAAATATTAAACTCCTGGGGAGACCCTGTAAGTATTAAACTCTTCGGGAGACCCTGTAAATATAAAATCCTGGGGAGACCCTGTAAATATTAAACTCCTGGGGAGACCCTGTAAATATTACACTCTTGGGGAGACACTGTAAATATTAAACTCCTGGGGAGACCCTGTAAGTATTAAACATTCGGGGAAACACTGTAAATATTAAACTCCTGGGGACCCTGTAAAAATTACACTCCTGGGGTGACCCTGTAAATAATAAACACCTGGGGACCCTGTAAATATTAAACATTTGGGGACCCTGTAAATATTAAATTCCTGGGGAGACCCTGTAAATATGATACTCCAGGGGTGACCCTGTAAATATTAAACTCCTGGGGAGACCCTGTAAATATTAAGCACCTGGAGACTGGGTAAATATTAAATTCCTGGGTCGAGCCTGCAAATATTAAACTCCTGAGGACTCTGTAAATATTAAACTCTTGGGGAGACCCTGTAAATATTAAATTCCGGGGACCCTGTAAATATTAAACTCCTGGGGAGACCCTGTATATATGAAACTCTGTGGAGACCCTGTAAATATTAATCTCTTGGAGATCCTGTAAATATTAAACTCCTGGGGAGACCCTGTAAATATTAAAATCCTCGGGAGAGACTGTAAATATTAAACTCCTGGGGACCCTATAAATATTAAACTCCTGGGGAGACCCTGTAAATATTAAACTCTTGGGAACCCTGTAAATTTTAAACTCCTGGGGAGACACTGTAAATATTAAACTCCTCGGGACCCTGCAAATGTTAAACTCCTGGATACCATGGAAATAATAACTCCAGGGGACCCTGTAAATATAAAATTCCTGTGGACCTGGTAAATATTAAACTCCTGGGGAGAGACTGTCAATATTAAATTCCTGGGGACCCTGTAATTATTAAACTCCTGGAGACCTTGTAAATATTAAACTCCTGGTGGGACCCTGTATACATTAAACTCCTGGGAAGGCCCTGTAAATATTAAACTCCTGGGGACCCTTTAAATATTAAACTCCTGGAGACCCTGTAAATATTCAACTCCTGGGGAAATCATGTAAATATTAAACTCCTGGATACCCTGCAAATAATATAAACTCCTGGAGTCCCTGTAGTTATTAAACTCCTGGGGACCCTGTAAATATTAAACTCCTGTGGATCCTGTAAATATTAAACTCCTGGGGAGACCCTCTAAATATTAAACGCCTGGGGTGACCCTGTAAATATTAAACTCTTGGGGACCTGTAAATATTAAACTCTTGGGGACATGTAAATATTAAACTCCTGGGGATCCTGTAAATATTAAATTCCTGGGGATAACCTGTAAATATTAAACTCCTGGGGATAACCTGTAAATATTAAACTCATGGGGACCCTATAAATATTAAACTCCTGGGGAGAGTCTGTAAATATTAAACTCTTGATGACCTGTAAATATTAAACTCATGGGGACCCTATAAATATTAAACTCCTGGATACCCTGTAAATATTAAACTCCTGGGGAGACTCTGTACATATTAAACTCTTGGGGACCTGTAAATATTAAACTCATGGGGACCCTATAAATATTAAACTCCTGGATACCCTGTAAATATTAAACTCCTGGGGACCCTGTAAATATGAAACTCCTTTATATCCTGAAAGAATTAAACTCCTGGGGACCCTGTAAATATCAAACTACTGCGGAGACCCTGTAAATATTAAACTCCTGGTGAGACACTGTAAATATTAAAGTCCTGTGGAGACATTGTAAATATTAAACTCCTGGGGACCCTGTAAATATCAAACTCCTGTGGAGACACTGTAAATATTAAACTCCTGGCGAGCCTGTAAATATTAAACTCTTGGGGACATGTAAATATTAAACTCCTGGTGACCCTGTAAATAATAAACTCCTGGAGATTACCTGTAAATATTAACCTCATGGGGACCCTGTAAATATTAAACTCCTGGATACCCTGTAAATATTAAACTCCTGGGGACCCTGTAAATATTAAACACCTGGGGACTCGGTAAATATGAAACTCCTTTAGGCCCTGAAAAAATTAAACTCCTGGGGACCCTGTAAATATCAAACTACTGGGGAGACCCTGTAAATATTAAACTCCTGGTGAGACACTGTAAATATGAAACTCCTGTGGAGACATTGTAAATATTAAACTCCTGGGGACCCTGTAAATATCAAACTCCTAGGGAGACACTGTAAATAATAAACTCCTGGGGAGCCTGTAAATATTAAACTCTTGGGGACATGTAAATACTAAACTCCTGGGGACCCTGTAAATATTAAACTCCTGGGGATAACCTGTAAATATTAAACTCCTGGGGACCCTGTAAATGTGAAACTCCTTTAGACCCTGAAAAAATTAAACTCCTGGGGACCCTGTAAATATCAAACTACTGGGGAGACCCTGCAAATATTAACCTCCTGGTGAGACACTGTAAATATTAAACTCCTGTGGAGACATTGTAAATATTAAACTCCTGGGGAACCTGTAAATATCAAACTCCTGGGGAGACACTGTAAATATTAAACTCCTGGGGAGCCTGTAATTATTAAACTCCTGGAGACCTTGTAAATATATATTAAACTCCTGGAGAGATCCTGTAAATATTAAACTCCTGGGGAGATCCTGTAAATATTAAACTCCTGGGGACACTGTAAATATTAAACTCCTGGGGAGGCCCTGTAAATATTAAATTCCTGGTGACCCTGTAAATATTAAACTCCTGGGGGGACCCTGTATATATTAAACTCCTGGGAAGACCCTGTAAATATTAAACTCCTGAGGACCCTTTAAATATTAAACTCCTGGAGACCCTGCAAATAATAAACTCCTGGAGTCCCAGTAGTTATTAAACTCCTGGGGACCCTGTAAATATTAAACTCCTGTGGATCCTGTAAATATTAAACTCCTGGGGAGACCCTCTAAATATTAAATGCCTGGGGTGACCCTGTAAATATTAAACTCTTGGGGACCTGTAAATATTAAATTCTTGGGGACATGTAAATATTAAACTCCTGGGGATCCTGTAAATATTAAACTCCTGGGGATAACCTGTAAATATTAAACTCATGGGGACCCTATAAATATTAAACTCCTGGGGAGACTCTGTAAATATTAAACTCTTGGGGACCTGTAAATATTAAACTCATGGGGACCCTATAAATATTAAATTCCTGGATACCCTGTAAATATTAAACTCCTGGGTAGACTCTGTAAATATTAAACTCTTGGGGACCTGTAAATATTAAACTCATGGGGACCCTTTAAATATTAAACTCCTGGAGACCCTGTAAATATTCAACTCCTGGGGAGATCATGTAAATATTAAACTCCTGGATACCCTGCAAATAATAAACTCCTGGAGTCCAAGTAGTTATTAAACTCCTGGGGACCCTGTAAATATTAAACTCCTGTGGATCCTGTAAATATTAAACTCCTGGGGAGACCCTCTAAATATTAAACGCCTGGGGTGACCCTGTAAATATTAAACTCCTGGGGAGACCCTGTAAATATTAAAATCCTCGGGAGAGACTGTAAATATTAAACTCCTGGGGACCCTATAAATATTAAACTCCTGGGGAGACCCTGTAAATATTAAACACTTGGGAACCCTGTAAATTTTAAACTCCTGGGGAGACACTGTAAATATTAAACTCCTCGGGACCCTGCAAATGTTAAACTCCTGGATACCATGGAAATAATAACTCCAGGGGACCCTGTAAATATAAAACTCCTGTGGACCTGGTAAATATTAAACTCCTGGGGAGAGACTGTCTATATTAAATTCCTGGGGACCCTGTAATTATTAAACTCCTGGAGACCTTGTAAATATTAAACTCCTGGTGGGACCCTGTATATATTAAACTCCTGGGAAGGCCCTGTAAATATTAAACTCCTGGGGACCCTTTAAATATTAAACTCCTGGAGACCCTGTAAATATTCAACTCCTGGGGAAATCATGTAAATATTAAACTCCTGGATACCCTGCAAATAATAAACTCCTGGAGTCCCTGTAGTTATTAAACTCCTGGGGACCCTGTAAATATTAAACTCCTGTGGATCCTGTAAATATTAAACTCCTGGGGAGACCCTCTAAATATTAAACGCCTGGGGTGACCCTGTAAATATTAAACTCTTGGGGACCCTGTAAATATTAAACTCTTGGGGACATGTAAATATTAAACTCCTGGGGATCCTGTAAATATTAAACTCCTGGGGATAACCTGTAAATATTAAACTCCTGGGGATAACCTGTAAATATTAAACTCATGGGGACCCTATAAATATTAAACTCCTGGGGAGAGTCTGTAAATATTAAACTCTTGGGGACCTGTAAATATTAAACTCATGGGGACCCTATAAATATTAAACTCCTGGATACCCTGTAAATATTAAACTCCTGGGGAGACTCTGTACATATTAAACTCTTGGGGACCTGTAAATATTAAACTCATGGGGACCTTATAAATATTAAACTCCTGGATACCCTGTAAATATTAAACTCCTGGGGACCCTGTAAATATGAAACTCCTTTATATCCTGAAAAAATTAAACTCCTGGGGACCCTGTAAATATCAAACTACTGCGGAGACCCTGTAAATATTAAACTCCTGGTGAGACACTGTAAATATTAAAGTCCTGTGGAGACATTGTAAATATTAAACTCCTGGGGACCCTGTAAATATCAAACTCCTGTGGAGACACTGTAAATATTAAACTCCTGGCGAGCCTGTAAATATTAAACTCTTGGGGACATGTAAATATTAAACTCCTGGTGACCCTGTAAATAATAAACTCCTGGAGATTACCTGTAAATATTAACCTCATGGGGACCCTGTAAATATTAAACTCCTGGATACCCTGTAAATATTAAACTCCTGGGGACCCTGTAAATATTAAACACCTGGGGACTCGGTAAATATGAAACTCCTTTAGACCCTGAAAAAATTAAACTTCTGGGGACCCTGTAAATATCAAACTACTGGGGAGACCCAGTAAATATTAAACTCCTGGTGAGACACTGTAAATATGAAACTCCTGTGGAGACATTGTAAATATTAAACTCCTGGGGAACCTGTAAATATCAAACTCCTAGGGAGACACTGTAAATAATAAACTCCTGGGGAGCCTGTAAATATTAAACTCTTGGGGACATGTAAATACTAAACTCCTGGGGACCCTGTAAATATTAAACTCCTGGGGATAACCTGTAAATATTAAACTCCTGGGGACCCTGTAAATATGAAACTCCTTTAGACCCTGAAAAAATTAAACTCCTGGGGACCCTGTAAATATCAAACTACTGGGGAGACCCTGCAAATATTAAACTCCTGGTGAGACACTGTAAATATTAAACTCCTGTGGAGACATTGTAAATATTAAACTCCTGGGGAACCTGTAAATATCAAACTCCTGGGGAGACACTGTAAATATTAAACTCCTGGGGAGCCTGTAATTATTAAACTCCTGGAGACCTTGTAAATATATATTAAACTCCTGGAGAGATCCTGTAAATATTAAACTCCTGGGGAGATCCTGTAAATATTAAACTCCTGGGGACACTGTAAATATTAAACTCCTGGGGAGCCCTGTAAATATTAAATTCCTGGTGACCCTGTAAATATTAAACTCCTGGGGGGACCCTGTATATATTAAACTCCTGGGAAGACCCTGTAAATATTAAACTCCTGAGGACCCTTTAAATATTAAACTCCTGGAGACCCTGCAAATAATAAACTCCTGGAGTCCCAGTAGTTATTAAACTCCTGGGGACCCTGTAAATATTAAACTCCTGTGGATCCTGTAAATATTAAACTCCTGGGGAGACCCTCTAAATATTAAACGCCTGGGGTGACCCTGTAAATATTAAAATCTTGGGGACCTGTAAATACTAAATTCTTGGGGACATGTAAATATTAAACTCCTGGGGATCCTGTAAATATTAAACTCCTGGGGATAACCTGTAAATATTAAACTCATGGGGACCCTATAAATATTAAACTCCTGGGGAGACTCTGTAAATATTAAACTCTTGGGGACCTGTAAATATTAAACTCATGGGGACCCTATAAATATTAAATTCCTGGATACCCTGTAAATATTAAACTCCTGGGGAGACTCTGTAAATATTAAACTCTTGGGGACCTGTAAATATTAAACTCATGGGGACCCTTTAAATATTAAACTCCTGGAGACCCTGTAAATATTCAACTCCTGGGGAGATCATGTAAATATTAAACTCCTGGATACCCTGCAAATAATAAACTCCTGGAGTCCAAGTAGTTATTAAACTCCTGGGGACCCTGTAAATATTAAACTCCTGTGGATCCTGTAAATATTAAACTCCTGTGGATCCTGTAAATATTAAACTCCTGGGGTGACCCTGTAAATATTAAACTCTTGGGGACCTGTAAATATTAAACTCTTGGGGAGATGTAAATATTAAACTCCTGGGGATCCTGTAAATATTAAACTCCTGGGGATAACCTGTAAATATTAAACTCTTGGGGACCTGTAAATATTAAACTCATGGGGACCCTATAAATATTAAACTCCTGGATACCCTGTAAATATTAAACTCCTGGGGAGACTCTGTAAATATTAAACTCTTAGAGACCTGTAAATATTAAACTCATGGGGACCCTATAAATATTAAACTCCTGGATACCCTGTAAATATTAAACTCCTGGGGACCCTGTAAATATGAAACTCCTTTAGACCCTGAAAAAATTAAACTCCTGGGGACCCTGTAAATATCAAACTACTGCGGAGACCCTGTAAATATTAAACTCCTGGTGAGACACTGTAAATATTAAACTCCTGTGGAGACATTGTAAATATTAAACTCCTGGGGACCCTGTAAATATCAAACTCCTGTGGAGACACTGTAAATATTAAACTCCTGGCGAGCCTGTAAATATTAAACTCTTGGGGACATGTAAATATTAAACTCCTGGGGACCCTGTAAATATTAAACTCCTGGAGATAACCTGTAAATATTAACCTCATGGGGACCCTGTAAATATTACACTCCTGGATACCCTGTAAATATTAAACTCCTGGGGACCCTGTAAATATTAAACACCTGGGGACTCTGTAAATATGAAACTCCTTCAGACCCTGAAAAAATTAAACTCCTGGGGACCCTGTAAATATCAAACTACTGGGGAGACCCTGTAAATATTAAACTCCTGGTGAGACACTGTAAATATTAAACTCCTGTGGAGACATTGTAAATATTAAACTCCTGGGGACGCTGTAAATATCAAACTACTGATGAGACACTGTAAATAATAAACTCCTGGGGAGCCTGTAAATATTAAACTCCTGGGGACATGTAAATACTAAACTCCTGGGGACCCTGTAAATATTAAACTCCTGGGGATAACCTGTAAATATTAAACTCCTGGGTACTTGTAAATATTAAACTCCTGGGGACCCTGTAAATATGAAACTCCTTTAGACCCTGAAATAATTAAACTCCTGGGGACCCTGTAAATATCAAACTACTGGGGAGACCCTGCAAATATTAAACTCCTGGTGAGACACTGTAAATATTAAACACCTGTGGAGACATTGTAAATATTAAACTCCTGGAGCCCCTGTAAATATTAAACTCCTGGGGACCCTGTAAATATTACACTCCTGGGGTGACCCTGTAAATATGAAACTCCTGGGGTGACCCTGTAAATATTAAACTTCTGGGGTGACCCTGTAAATATTAAACTCCTGCGTAACTTGTAAATATGAAACTCTGGGGAGTCCCTGTAAATATTAATCTCCTGGAGACTCTGTAAATATTAAAATCCTGAGGAGACACCGTTAATATTAAACTCCTGGGGACCGTGTAAATATTAAATTCCTGGAGATCCTGTAAATATTAAGCTGCTGGAGATTCTGGAATATTAAATGCTAGGGGACCCTGTAAATATTAAACTCTTGGGGAGACCCTGTAAATATTAAACTCCTGGGGAGACATGGTAAATATTAAACTCCTGGGGACACTGTAAATATTAAACTCCTGGGAACCCTGTAAATATTAAACTCCTGGGGAGACCCTGTAAATATTAAACTCCTGGGGAGACCTTGTAAATATTAAACTCCTGGGAACCCTGTAAATATTAAACTCCTGGGGAGACCTTGTAAATATTAAACTCCTGGGGAGACCCTGTAAATATTAAACTCCTGGGGAGACCTTGTAAATATTAAACTCCTGGAGATGCTGTAAATATAAAATTCCTGGGGCGACCGGGTAAATAATAAACTCCTGGGGACCCTGTAAATATTAAACTCCTGGAGATCCTGTAAATATTAAGCTGCTGGAGATTCTTGAATATTAAACGCTGAGGGACCCTGTAAATATTAAAATCTTGGGGAGACCCTGTAAATATTAAACTCCTGGGGAGACCCTCTAAATGTTAAACTCCTGGGGACCCTGTAAATATCAAACTCCTGGGGAGGCCCTGTAAATATTGAACTCCTGGGGAGACCCTGTAAATATTTAACTCCTGGAAGATCTTGTAAATATTAACCTGTTGGTAACCCTGTAAATATTAAACTCCTGGGGTCCCTGTAAATATTAAACTCCTGGGGAGACCCTGTAAATATTAAACTCCTGGGGACACTGTAAATATTAAACTCCTGGGAAGACCCTGTTAATATTATAATCCTGGGGACGCTGTAAATATTAAACTCCTGGGGTCCCTGTAAATATTAAACTCCTGGGACGACCCTGGTAATATTATACTCCTGGGGACCCTGTAAATATTAAACTCCTGGGGTCCCTGTAAATATTAAACTAGTGGGCAGATCCTGTAAATATTGTACTCCTGGGGACCCTGTAAATATTAAACTGCTGGCAAGACCCTGTAAATATGAAACTCCTGGAGTCCCTGTAAATATTAAACTCCTGGGGAGACCCTCTAAATATTGAACTCCTGGGGAGACCCTTTAAATATTAAACTCCTGGGGAGATTCTGTAAATATTAAACTCCTGGGGAGATTCTGTAAATATTAAACTAGTGGGGAGATGCTGTAAATATTAAACTCCTGGGGATCCTGTAAATATTAAACTCCTGGGGAGACCCTGTAAATATTAAACTCCTGGTGAGCCTGTAAATACTAAACTCCTCAGGAGATCCTGTAAATATTAAACTAGTGGGGAGATGCTGTAAATATTATACTCCTGGGGACCTTGTAAATATTAAACTCCTGGGGATCCTGTAAATATTAAACTCCTGGGGAGACCCTGTAAATATTAACCTGCTGGTGAGCCTGTAAATACTAAACTCCTCAGGAGATCCTGTAAATATTAAACTAGTGGGGAGATGCTGTAAATATTATACTCCTGGGGACCTTGTAAATATTAAACTGCTGGGGACCCTGTAAATATTAAACTCCTGGGGACCTTGTAAATATTAAACTGCTAGGGACCCTGTAAATATTAAACTCCTGGGGACCCTGTAAATATGAAACTCCTTTAGACCCTGAAAAAATTAAACTCCTGGGGACCCTGTAAATATCAAACTACTGGGGAGACCCTGCAAATATGAAACTCCTGGTGAGACACTGTAAATATTAAACACCTGTGGAGACTTTGTAAATATTAAACTCCTGGAGCCCCTGTAAATATTAAACTCCTGGGGACCCTGTAAATATTAGACTCCTGGGGTGACCCTGTAAATATGAAACTCCTGCGTAACTTGTAAATATGAAACTCTGGGGAGTCCCTGTAAATATTAATCTCCTGGAGACTCTGTAAATATTAAAATCCTGAGGAGACACCGTTAATATTAAACTCCTGGGGACCCTGTAAATATTACACTCCTGGGGACCCTGTAAATATTAAACTCCTGTGGAGACCCTGTAAATATTAAACTCATGGGGACCCTGTAAATATTAAACTCCTGGGGAGACCGTGTAAATATTAAACTCCTGGCGAGACCTTGTAAATATTCAACACCTGGGAACCCTGTAAATATTAAACTCCTGGAGATGCTGTAAATATAAAATTCCTGGGGCGACCGGGTAAATAATAAACTCCTGGGGACCCTGTGAATATTAAACTCCTGGAGATCCTGTAAATATTAAGCTGCTGGAGATTCTGGAATATTAAATGCTAGGGGACCCTGTAAATATTAAACCCTTGGGGAGACCCTGTAAATATTAAACTCCTGGGGAGACATGGTAAATATTAAACTCCTGGGGACACTGTAAATATTAAACTCCTGGGAACCCTGTAAATATTAAACTCCTGGGGAGACCCTGTAAATATTAAACTCCTGGGGAGACCTTGTAAATATTAAACTCCTGGGAACCCTGTAAATATTAAACTCCTGGGGAGACCTTGTAAATATTAAACTCCTGGGGAGACCCTGTAAATATTAAACTCCTGGGGAGACCTTGTAAATATTAAACTCCTGGGAACCCTGTAAATATTAAACTCCTGGGGAGACCTTGTAAATATTAAACTCCTGGGGAGACCCTGTAAATATTAAACTCCTGGGGAGACCTTGTAAATATTAAACTCCTGGGAACCCTGTAAATATTAAACTCCTGCGGAGACCCTGTAAATATTAAACTCCTGGAGATGCTGTAAATATAAAATTCCTGGGGCGACCGGGTAAATAATAAACTCCTGGGGACCCTGTAAATATTAAACTCCTGGAGATCCTGTAAATATTAAGCTGCTGGAGATTCTTGAATATTAAACGCTGAGGGACCCTGTAAATATTAAAATCTTGGGGAGACCCTGTAAATATTAAACTCCTGGGGAGACCCTCTAAATGTTAAACTCCTGGGGACCCTGTAAATATCAAACTCCTGGGGAGGCCCTGTAAATATTGAACTCCTGGGGAGACCCTGTAAATATTTAACTCCTGGAAGACCTTGTAAATATTAACCTGTTGGTAACCCTGTAAATATTAAACTCCTGGGGTCCCTGTAAATATTAAACTCCTGGGGAGACCCTGTAAATATTAAACTCCTGGGGACACTGTAAATATTAAACTCCTGGGAAGACTCTGTTAATATTATAATCCTGGGGACCCTGTAAATATTAAACTCCTGGGGTCCCTGTAAATATTAAACTCCTGGGAAGACCCTGGTAATATTATACTCCTGGGGACCCTGTAAATATTAAACTCCTGGGGTCCCTGTAAATATTAAACTAATGGGCAGATCCTGTAAATATTGTACTCCTGGGGACCCTGTAAATATTAAACTGCTGGCAAGACCCTGTAAATATGAAACTCCTGGAGTCCCTGTAAATATTAAACTCCTGGGGAGACCCTCTAAATATTGAACTCCTGGGGAGACCCTTTAAATATTAAACTCCTGGGGAGATTCTGTAAATATTAAACTCCTGGGGAGATTCTGTAAATATTAAACTAGTGGGGAGATGCTGTAAATATTAAACTCCTGGGGATCCTGTAAATATTAAACTCCTGGGGAGACCCTGTAAATATTAACCTGCTGGTGAGCCTGTAAATACTAAACTCCTCAGGAGATCCTGTAAATATTAAACTAGTGGGGAGATGCTGTAAATATTATACTCCTGGGGACCTTGTAAATATTAAACTGCTGGGGACCCTGTAAATATTAAACTCCTGGGGACCTTGTAAATATTAAACTGCTAGGGACCCTGTAAATATTAAACTCCTGGGGAGACCCACGAAATGTTAAACTCCTGGGGACCCAGTAAATATTAAACTCCTGGGGACCCTGTAAATATTAAACTCCTGGGGAGAACCTCTAAATGTTAAAATCCTGTGGAACCTGTAAATATTAAACTCCTGGGGAGACCCTGTAAATATTTAACTCCTGGGGACCCTGTAAATATTAAACTCCTGGGGAGACCCTGTAAATATTAAACTCCTGGGGAGACCCTGTAAATATTAAACTAGTGGTGACCCTGTAAATATTAAACTCCTGGGGAGACCCTCTCAATGTAAAAATCCTGTGGAACCTGTAAATATTAAACTCCTGGGGAGACCCTGTAAATATTAAACTCCTGGGGAGACCCTGTAAATATTAAACTAGTGGGGACCCTGTAAATATTAAACTCCTGGGGAGACCCTGTAAATATTAAACTCCTGGGGACCCTTTAAATATTAAACTCCTGAGGACCCTGTAAATATTAACCTGCTGGTGACCCTGTAAATACTAAACTCCTCGGGAGATCCTGTAAATATTAAACTAGTGGGGAGGTGCTGTAAATATTAAACTCCTGGGGATCCTGTAAATATTAAACTCCTGGGGACCCTGTAAATATTAAACTCCTGGGGAGACCCTGTAAATATTAAACTCCTGGCGACCCTGTAAATATTAAACTCCTGGGGATTCTGTAAATATTAAGCTCCTGCGGAGACCCTCTAAATGTTAAAATCCTGGGGAACCTGTAAATATTAAACTCCTGGGGAGACCCTGTAAATATTAAACTCCTGGGGAGACCTTGTAAATATTAACCTGCTGGTGACCCTGTAAATACTAAACTCCTCGGGAGATCCTGTAAATATTAAACTAGTGGGGAGATGCTGTAAATATTAAACTCCTGGGGATCCTGTAAATATTAAACTCTTGGGGACCCTGTAAATATTAAACTCCTGGGGGTACCCTGTAAATATTAAACTCCTGGGGAGACCCTGTAAATATTAACCTGCTGGTGACCCTGTAAATATTAAACTCCTGGGGTCCCTGTAAAAATTAAACGAGTGGGGAGATCCTGTGAATATTAAACTCCTGGAGACCCTGTAAATATTAAACTCCTGGGGAGACCCTGTAAATGTTAAACTCCGGGGGACCCTGTAAATATTAAACTCCTGGGGAGACCCTGTAAATATTGAACTCCTGGGGAGACCCATTAAATATTAAACTCCTGGAGAGCCTGTAAATATTAAACTCCTGGGGAGACCCTGTAAATATTGAACTTTTCGGGAGATCCTGTAAATATTAAACTCCTGGGGAGACCCTGTAAATATTAAACTCCTGGGGACCCTGTAAATATTAAACTCCTGGGGACCCTGTAAATATTAAACTAGTGGGGAGATCCTGTAAATATTATACTCCTGGGGAGACCCTGTAAATATTACACTCCTGGGGAGACCCTGTGAATATTAAACTCCTGGGGACCCTGTAAATATTAAACTGCTGATGATTCTGTAATATTAAACTCTGGGGGACCTTATAAATATTAAACTCCTGGGGACCCTGTAAATATTAAACTCTTGGGGAGACCCTGTAAATATTAAACTCCTGGGGAGTCCCTCTAAATGTTAAACTCCTGGGGACCCTGTAAATGTTACACTCCTGGGGACCCAGTAAATATTAAACTCCTGGGGAGCCCCTGTAAATATTAAATTCCTGGGGGTGACCATGTTAATATTACACTCCAGAAGACCCTGTAAATATTAAATTCCTGGAGACCCTGCAAATATTAAACTCCTGAGTGACCTTGTATATATTAAACTCCTGGGGAGTCACTGTAAAAATTTAACTGCTGGGGACCCTGTAAATTAAAAAACCTCGGGACCCTGTAAATATTAAACTCCTGAGGAGACGCTGTAAATAATAAACTCCTGGGGACTCTGTAAAGATGAAACTCCTGGGGAGAACCTGTAAATATTAAACACCTGGAGATCCTGTAAACATTAAACTCCTGGAGAGACCCTGTAAATATTGAACTCCTGGGGAGATCCTGTAAATATTAAGCTGCTGGAGATTCTGTAATATTAAATGCTGGGAGACCCTGTAAATATTAAACTCTTGGGGAGACCCTGTAAATATTAAACTCCCGGGGACCCTGTAAATATTAAACTCCTGGGGAAACCCTGGTCAATATTAAACTCCTGGGGAGACCCTCTAAATGTTAAACTCCTGGGGACCCTGTAAATATTAACCTGCTGGTGAACCTGTAAATATTAAACTCCTCGGGAGATCCTGTAAATATTGAACTCCTGGGTAGAACCAGTAAATATTAAACTCCTGGGGAGACCCTCTAAATGTTAAACTCCTGGGGACCCTGTAAATATTAAATTGCTGGGGGCGACCCTGTTAATATTACACTCCTGGAGACCCTGTAAATATTAAATTCATGGAGACCCTGCAAATATTAAACTCCTGCGGTGACCTTGTAAGTATTAAATTGCTGGGGAGACCCTGTAAATATTATACTCCTGGGGAGTCCCTGTAAATATTAAACTCCTGGGGAGACCTTGTAAATATTAAACTCCTGGGGACCCTGTAAATATTAAACTCCTGGTGAGACACGGTAAATATTAAACTCCTGGGGACACTGTAAACATTAAACTCCTGGGAACCCTATAAATATTAAACTCCTGGAGAGACCCTGTAAATATTAAACTCCTGGGGACCTTTCAATAAAAAAACATCGGAACCCTGCAAATATGAAACTCCTGGGGCAACGCTGTAAATATTAAATTCCTGGGGAGACGCTGTAAATATTAAACTCCTGGGGACCCTGTAAATATTAAACGCCTGGGGAACCTGTAAATAAAAAAACCTCGGGACCCTGCAAATATTAAACTCCTGTGGCGACGCTGTAAATATTAAACTCCTGGGGACCCTGTAAATATTAAACTCCTGGGGCGACCCTGTAAATATTTAACTCTGCGTGACCATGTAAATATTAAACTCCTGGGGACCCCGTAAATATTAAACTCCTGGGGAGACCCTCTAAATGTTAAACTCCTGGGGACCCTGTAAATATTAAATGCCTGGGGAACCTGTAAATAAAAAAACCTCGGGACCCTGCAAATATTAAACTCCTTTGGCGACGCTGTAAATATTAAACTCCTGGGGACCTGTAAATATTAAACTCCTGGAGCTCCTGTAAATATTAAACTCCTGGAGAGACCCTGTAAATATTGAACTCCGGGGGAGATCCCGTAAATATTAAGCTGCTGTAGATTCTGTAATATTAAATGCTGGGGGATCCTGTAAATATTAAACTCTTGGGGAGACCCTGTAAATATTAAACTCCTGGGGAGACACGGTAAATATTAAACTCCTGGGGACACTGTAAATATTAAACTCCTGGGAACCCTTTAAATATTAAACTCCTGGGGAGACCCTGTAAATATTAAACTCTTGGGGAGACCCTGTAAATATTAAACTCTTGGGGAGACCCTGTAAATATTAAACTCTTGGGGAGACACGGTAAATATTAAACTCCTGGGGAGATCCTGTAAATATTAAACTCTTGGGGAGACCCTGTAAATATTAAACTCCTGGGGAGACCCTGTAAATATTAAACTCCTGGGGAGACACGGTAAATATTAAACTCCTGGGAACCCTGTAAATATTAAACTCCTGGGGAGTCACTGTAAAAATTAAACTCCTGGGGACCTTTCAATAAAAAAACCTCGGGACCCTGTAAATATTAAACTCCTGGGGACTCTGTAAAGATTAAACTCCTGGAGAGATTCTGTAAATATTGAACTTTTGGGGAGTCACTGTAAATATTAAATGCTTGGGACCCTGTAAATAAAAAAACCTCGGGACCGTGCAAATATTAAACTCCTGTGGCGACGCTGTAAATATTAAACTCTTGGAGACCCTGTAAATATAAAACTCTAGAGACCCTGTAAATATGAAACTCCTGGGGACCCTGTAAATAGTCAACTCCTGGGAACCCTGTAAATATTAAACTCCTGGAGACGCTGTAAATATAAAATTCCTGGGCGACCGGGTAAATAATAAACTCCTGGGGACCCTGTAAATATTAAACTCCTGGGGAGACCCTGTAAATATTAAACTCCTGGGGAGACCCTGTAAATATTAAACTCCTGGAGATCCTGTAAATATTAAGCTGCTGGAGATTCTGTAATATTAAACGCTGGGGGACCCTGTAAATATTAAAATCTTGGGGAGGCCCTGTAAATATTGAACTCCTGGGGAGACCCTGTAAATATTTAACTCCTGGAAGACCTTGTAAATATTAACCTGCTGGTAACCCTGTAAATATTAAACTCCTGGGGTCCCTGTAAATATTAAACTCCTGGGGAGACCGTGCAAATATTAAACTCCTGGGGACCCTGTAAATATTAAACTCCTGGGAAGACCCTGTTAATATTATACTCCTGGGGACCCTGTAAATATTAAAATCCTGGGGTCCCTGTAAATATTAAACTCCTGGGAAGACCCTGTTAATATTATACTCCTGGGGACCCAATAAATATTAAACTCCTGGGGTCCCTGTAAATATTAAACTAGTGGGCAGACCCTGTGAATATTAAACTCCTGGGGACCCTGTAAATATTAAACTCCTGGGGAGACCCTGTAAATATGAAACTCCTGGAGTCCCTGTAAATATTAAACTCCTGGGGAGACCCTCTAAATGGCAAACTCCTGGGGACCCTGTAAATATTAAACTCCTGGAGAGACGCTGTAAATATTGAACTCCTGGGGAGACACTGTAAATATTAACCTGCTGGTGACCCTGTAAATATTAAACTCCTGGGGAGACCCTGTAAATATTAAACACATGAAAAGACACTGTAAATATTAAGCTCCTGGTAACCCTTTAAATATTAAATGCCTGGGGACCCTGTGAATAAAAAAACCTCGGTACCTGCAAATATTAAACTCCTGGGGCGACGCTGTAAATATTAAACTCTTGGAGACCCTGTAAATATAAAACTCTGGAGACCCTGAAAATATGAAACTCCTGGGGACCCTGTAAATATTAAACTTCTGGGGACGCTGTAAATATTAAACTCCTGGAGACCCTGTAAATATTAAACTCCTGGAGACGATGTAAATATTAAACTCCTGGGGCGAACCTGTAAATATTTAAATCCTGGGGAGACCATGTAAATATTAAACTCCTTGGGACCCTGTAAATATTAAACTCCTGGGGACCCTATAAATATTAAACTCCTGGGGTCCCTGTAAATATTAAACTGGTGGGCAGATCCTGTAAATATTATACTCCTGGGGACCCTGTAAATATTACACTCCTGGGGAGATTCTGTAAATATTAAACTCCTGGGGAGACCTTGTAAATATTAACCTGCTGGTCACCCTGTAAATATTAAACTCCTCGGGAGATCCTGTAAATATTAAACTCCTGGGGCGAACCTGTAAATATTTAAATCCTGGGGAGACCATGTAAATATTAAACTCCTGGGGACCCTGTAAATATTAAACTCCTGGGGAGACCCTGTAAATATTAAACTCCTGGGGACCCTGTAAATATTAAACTCCTGGGAAGATCCTGTAAATATTATACTCCTGGGGACCCTGTAAATATTAAACTCCTGTGGAAACCCTGTAAATATTGAACTCCTGGGGACCCTGTAAATATTAAACTCCTGTGGAAACCCTGTAAATATTGAACTTCTGGGGAGACCTTGTAAATATTAAACTCCTGTGGAAACCCTGTAAATATTGAACTCCTGGGGAGACCCTGTAAATAGTAAACTCCTGTGGAAACCCTGTAAATATTAAACTCCTGGGGAAACCCTGTAAATATTAAACTCCTGGGGAGACCCTCCAAATGTTAAACTCCTGGGAACCCTGTAAATATTGAACTCCTGGGGAGATGCTGTAAATATTAAAATCCTGGAGATCTTGTAAATATTAAGCTGCTGGAGATTCTGTAATATTAAACTCTGGGCACCCTGTAAATATTAAACTCCTGGGGACCCTGTAAATATTAAACTCTGGGAGAGACCCTGAAAATATTAAACTCCTGGGGAGACCCTCTAAATGTTAAACTCCTGGGAACCCTTTAAATATTAAACTCCTGGGGAAACCCTGTAAATATTGAACTCCTGGGGAGACCCTGTAAATATTAAACTCCTCGGGAGATCCTGTAAATATTAAACTCATGGGGAGACCCTGTAAGTATTAAACTCTGGGGAGAGCCTGTAAATATTAAACTTCTGGGGAGACCCTGTAAATATTAAACTCCTGGGGAGACCCTGTAAATATTAAACTCCTGGGGAGACTCTGTAAATATTATACTCCTGGGGACCCTGTCAATATTAAACTCCTGGGGTTCCAGTAAATATTGAACTAGTGGGGAGATCCTGTAAATATTATACTCCTGGTGACCCTGTAAATATTAATCTCCTGGGGAGACCCTGTGAATATTAAACTCCTGGGGACACTGTAAATATTGAACTACTGGGGAGACCCTGTAAATATTAAACTCCTGGGGAGACCATGGAAATATTAACCTGCTGGTGACCCTGTAAATATTAAACTCCTGTAGATCCTGTAAATATGAAACTCCTGGGGACCCTGTAAATATTAAACTCCTGGGGAGACCCTGTAAATATTAAACTCCTGGGGAGACCTTGTAAATATTAACCTGCTGGTCACCCTGTAAATATTAAACTCCTCGGGAGATCCTGTAAATATTAAACTCCTGGGGAGACCCTGTAAATATTAAACTCCTGGGGACCCTGCAAATATTAAACTCCTGGGGAGACCCTCTAAATGTTAAACTCCTGGGGTCCCTGTAAATATTAAATGCCTGGGGAACCTGTAAACAAAAAAACCTCGGGACCCTGCAAATATTAAACTCCTGTGGCGACGCTGTAAATATTAAACTCCTGGGGACCTGTAAATATTAAACTCCTGGAGCTCCTGTAAATATTAAACTCCTGGAGAGACCCTGTAAATATTGAACTCCTGGGGACCCTGTAAATATTAAACTCCTGGGGAGACACGGTAAATATTAAACTCCTGGGGACACTGTAAATATTAAACTCCTGGGGAGACCCTGTAAATATTAAACTCCTGGGGAGACCCTGTAAATATTAAACTCTTGGGGAGACCCTGTAAATATTAAACTCCTGGGGAGACACGGTAAATATTAAACTCCTGGGGACCCTGTAAATATTAAACTCCTGGGGAGACACGGTAAATATTAAACTCCTGGGAACCCTGTAAATATTAAACTCCTGGTGAGTCACTGTAAAAATTAAACTCCTGGGGACCTTTCAATAAAAAAACCTCGGGACCCTGCAAATATGAAACTCCTGGGGCGACGCTGTAAATATTAAACTCCTGGGGACTCTGTAAAGATTAAACTCCTGGGGAGATTCTGTAAATATTGAACTTTTGGGGAGTCACTGTAAATATTAAATGCCTGGGGACCCTGTAAATAAAAAAACCTCGGGACCGTGCAAATATTAAACTCCTGTGGCGACACTGTAAATATTAAACTCTTGGAGACCCTGTAAATATAAAACTCTGGAGACCCTGTAAATATTAAACTCCTGGGGAGACGCTGTAAATATTGAACTCCTGGGGAGACACTGTAAATATTAAACTCCTGGGGAGACCTTGTAAATATTAACCTGCTGGTGACCCTGTAAATATTAAACTCCTGGGGAGTCCCGGTAAATATTAAACTCCTGGGGAGACCCTGTAAATATTAAACACATGAAAAGACACTGTAAATATTAAGCTCCTGGTAACCCTTTAAATATTAAATGCCTGGGGACCCTGTGAATAAAAAAACCTCGGTACCCTGCAAATATTAAACTCCTGGGGCGACGCTGTAAATATTAAACTCTTGGAGACCCTGTAAATATAAAACTCCTGGGAACCCTGTAAATATTAAACTCCTGGAGACGCTGTAAATATAAAATTCCTGGGGCGACCGGGTAAATAATAAACTCCTGGGAACCCTGTAAATATTAAACTCCTGGGGAGACCCTGTAAATATTAAACTCCTGGAGATCCTGTAAATATTAAGCTGCTGGAGATTCTGGAATATTAAACGCTGGGGGACCCTGTAAATATTAAACTCCTGGGGAGACCCTCTAAATGCTAAACTCCTGGGGACCCTGTAAATATTAAACTCCTGGGAAGACCCTGTTAATATTATACTCCTGGGGACCCTATAAATATTAAACTCCTGGGGTCCCTGTAAATATTAAACTAGTGGGCAGATCCTGTAAATATTATACTCCTGGGGACCCTGTAAATATTACACTCCTGGGGAGACCCTGTGAATATTAAACTCCTGGGGACCCTGTAAATATTAAACTCCTGGGGAGATCCTGTAAACATTCAACTCCTGGGGACCCTGTAAATATTAAACTGCTGGCGAGACCCTGTAAATATGAAACTCCTGGAGTCCCTGTAAATATTAAACTCCTGGGGAGACCCTCTAAATGGCAAACTCCTGGGGACCCTGTAAATATTAAACTCCTGGGGAGACGCTGTAAATATTGAACTCCTGGGGAGACACTGTAAATATTAAACTCCTGGGGAGACCTTGTAAATATTAACCTGCTGGTGACCCTGTAAATATTAAACTCCTGGGGAGACCCGGTAAATATTAAACTCCTGGGGAGACCCTGTAAATATTAAACACATGAAAAGACACTGTAAATATTAAGCTCCTGGTAACCCTTTAAATATTAAATGCCTGGGGACCCTGTGAATAAAAAAACCTCGGTACCCTGCAAATATTAAACTCCTGGGGCGATGCTGTAAATATTAAACTCTTGGAGACCCTGTAAATATAAAACTCTGGAGACCCTGAAAATATGAAACTCCTGGGGACCCTGTAAATATTAAACTTCTGGGGACCCTGTAAATATTAAACTCCTGGAGACCCTGTAAATATTGAACTCCTTGGGACCCTGTAAATATTAAACTCCTGGGGACCCTGTAAATATGAAACTCCTGGAGAGACCCTCTAAATGTTAAACTCCTGGGGACCCTGTGAATATTAAACTCGAGGGAGACCCTGTAAATATTGAACACCTGGGGAGACCCTTTAAATATTGAACTCCTGGGGAGACTCTTTAAATATTAAACTCTTGCGGAGACTCTGTAAATATTAAACTCCTGGGGAGTCCCTCTAAATATTAAACTCCTGGGGACCCTGTGAATATTAAACTCGAGGGAGACCCTGTAAATATTGAACACCTGGGGAGACCCTTTAAATATTGAACTCCTGGGGAGACTCTTTAAATATTAAACTCTTGCGGAGACTCTGTAAATATTAAACTCCTGGGGAGTCCCTCTAAATATTAAACTCCTGGGGTGACCTTGTAAATATTAACCTGCTGGTGACCCTTTAAATATTAAATACCTCGGGAGATCGTGTAAATATTGAACTCCGGGGGAGACCCTGTAAATATTAAACTCCTGGGGAGACTCTGTAAATATTAAACTCCTGGGGAGACCCTGTAAATATTAAATGCCTGGTGACCCTGTAAATAAAAAAACATCGGTACCCTGCAAATATTAAACTCCTGGGAACCCTGTAAATATTAAACTCCTGGGAACCCTGTAAATATTAAACTCCTGGGGACCCTGTAAATATTAAACTCCTGGGGAGACACTGTCAATATTAAACTCCTGGGGACCCTGTAAATATTAAATGCCTGGGGACCCTGTAAATAAAAAAACCTCGGGACCCTGCAAATATTAAACTCCTGTGGCGACGCTGTAAATATTAAACTCTTGGAGACCCTGTAAATATAAAACTCTGGAGACCGTGTAAATATGAAACTCCTGGGGACCCTGTAAATATTCAACTCCTGGGAACCCTGTAAATATTAAACTCCTGGAGACGCTGTAAATATAAACTCTGGAGACCCTGTAAATATGAAACTCCCGGGGACCCTGTAAATATTAAACTCCTGGGGACCCTGCAAATATTAAACTCCTGGAGACCCTGTAAATATTGATCTCCTTGGGACCCTGTAAATATTAAACTCCTGGGGACCCTGTAAATATTAAACCCCTGGGGAGACCCACTAAATGTTAAACTCCTGGGGACCCTGTAAATATTGAACTCCTGGGGAGACCCTGTAAATATTGAACGCCTGGGGAGACCCTTTAAATATTGAACTCCTGGGGAGACTCTTTAAATATTAAACTCTTGGCGAGACCCTGTAAATATTAAACTCCTGGGGAGTCCCTCTAAATATTAAACTCCTGGGGAGACCTTGTAAATATTAACCTGCTGGTGACCCTTTAAATATTAAACACCTCGGGAGATCGTGCAAATATTGAACTCCGGGGGAGACCCTGTAAATATTAAACTCCTGGGGAGACTCTGTGAATATTAAACTCCTGGGGAGACCCTGTAAATATTAAATGCCTGGTGACCCTGTAAATAAAAAAACCTCGGTACCCTGCAAATATTAAACTCCTGGGGCGACGCTGTAAATATTAAACTCTTGGAGACCCTGTAAATATAAAACTCTGGAGACCCTGTAAATATGAAACTCCTGGGGACCCTGTAAATATTAAACTCCTGGGGACCCTGTAGATATTAAACTCCTGGAGACCCTGTAAATATTAAATTCCTGGGGCGACCCGGGAAAAATTAAACTCTGGGGGACCCTGTAAATATTAAACTCCTGGGGACCCTGTAAATATTTAACTCCTGGGGACCCTGTAAATATTAAACTCCTGGGGACCCTGTAAATATTAAACTCCTGGAGACCCTGTAAATATTAAATTCCTGGAGCGACCTGGTAAATATTTAACTCTGGGGGACCATGTAAATATTAAACTCCTGGGGAGACCCTGTAAATATTGAACTCCTGTGGAGACCATTTAAATATTGAACTCCTGGGGACCCTGTAAATATTAAACTCCTGGGGACCCTGTAAATATTAAACTCCAGGGGAGTCCCTCTAAATGTTAAACTCCTGGGGACCCTGTAAATATTAAACTTCTGGGGAGACCCTGTAAATATTGAACTCCTGGGGAGACCCTTTAAATATTAAACTCTTGGGGAGACCCTGTAAATATTAAACTCCTGGGGAGATGCTGTAAATATTAAACTCCTGGAGATCCTGTAAATATTAAGCTGCTGGAGATTCTGTAATATTAAACGCTGGGGAGACCCTGTAAATATTAAATGCCTGGTGACCCTGTAAATAAAAAAACCTCGGTACCCTGCAAATATTAAACTCCTGGGGCGACACTGTAAATATTAAACTCTTGGAGACCCTGTAAATATAAAACTCTGGAGACCCTTTAAATATGAAACTCCTGGTAACCCTGTAAATATTAAACTCCTGGGGTCCCTGTAAATATTAAACTCCTGGGGAGACCCTGTAAATATTAAACTCCTGGGGACCCTGTAAATATTAAACTCCTGGGAAGACCCTGTTAATATTATACTCCTGGGGACCCTGTAAATATTAAAATCCTGGGGTCCCTGTAAATATTAAACTCCTGGGAAGACCCTGTTAATATTATACTCCTGGGGACCCTATAAATATTAAACTCCTGGGGTCCCTGTAAATATTAAACTAGTGAGCAGATCCTGTAAATATTATACTCCTGGGGACCCTGTAAATATTACACTCCTGGGGAGACCCTGTGAATATTAAACTCCTGGGGTCCCTGTAAATATTAAACTCCTGGGGAGATCCTGTAAACATTAAACTCCTGAGTACCCTGTAAATATTAAACTGCTGGCGAGACCCTGTAAATATGAAACTCCTGGAGTCCCTGTAAATATTAAACTCCTGGGGAGACCCTCTAAATGGCAAACTCCTGGGGACCCTGTAAATATTAAACTCTTGGGGAGACGCTGTAAATATTGAACTCCTGGGGAGACACTGTAAATATTAAACTCCTGGGGAGACCTTGTAAATATTAACCTGCTGGTGACCCTGTAAATATTAAACTCCTGGGGAGACCCGGTAAATATTAAACTCCTGGGGAGACCCTGTAAATATTAAACACATGAAAAGACACTGTAAATATTAAACTCCTGGTAACCCTTTAAATATTAAATGCCTGGCGACTCTGTGAACAAAAAAACCTCGGTACCCTGCAAATATTAAACTCCTGGGGCGACGCTGTAAATATTAAACTCTTGGAGACCCTGTAAATATAAAACTCTGGAGACCCTGGAAATATGAAACTCCTGGGGACCCTGTAAATATTAAACTTCTGGGGACCCTGTAAATATTAAACTCCTGGAGACCCTGTAAATATTGAACTCCTTGGGACCCTGTAAATATTAAACTCCTGGGGACCCTGTAAATATTAAATTCCTGGGGCGACCCGGTAAATATTTAACTCTGGGGGAACCTGTAAATATTAAACTCCTGGGGACCCTGTAAATATTAAACTCCTGGGGAGACCCTGTAAATATTGAACTCCTGGGGAGATGCTGTAAATATTGAACTCCTGGGGAGACCCTGTAAATATTAAACTCCTGGGGAAACCCGGTAAATATTGAACTCCTGGGGAGACCCTGTAAATATTGAACTCCTGGGGAGACCCTGTAAATATTAAACTCCTGGGGAGACCTTGTAAATATTAACCTGCTGGTCACCCTGTAAATATTAAACTCCTCGGGAGATCCTGTAAATATTAAACTCCAGGGGCGAACCTGTAAATATTTAAATCCTGGGGAGACCATGTAAATATTAAACTCCTGGGGACCCTGCAAATATTAAACTCCTGGGGAGACCCTCTAAATGTTAAACTCCTGGCAACCCTGTAAATATTACACTCCTGGGGAAACCCCCTCTGAATATTAAACTCCTGGGGACCCAGTAAATATTAAACTCCTGGGGAGAACCTGAAAATATTAAACTCCTGGGGACCCTGTAAATATTAAACTCTTGGGGAGACCCTGTAAATATTAAACTCCTGGGGAGACCCTCCAAATGTTAAACTCCTGGGAACCCTGTAAATATTAAACTCCTGGGGAAACCCTGTAAATATTGAACTCCTGGGGAGACCCTGTAAATATTAAACTCATGGGGAGACCTTGTAAATATTAACCTGCTGGTCACCCTGTAAATATTAAACACCTGGGGAAACCCTATAAATATTAAACTCCTGGGGAGACCCTCCAAATGTTAAACTCCTGGGAACCCTGTAAATATTAAACTCCTGGGGAAACCCTGTAAATATTAAACTCCTCGGCAGATCCTGTAAATATTAAACTCCTGGGGAGACCTTGTAAATATTAACCTGCTGGTCACCCTGTAAATATTAAACTCCTGGGGAAACCCTATAAATATTAAACTCCTAGGGAGACCCTCCAAATGTTAAACTCCTGGGAACCCTCTAAATGTTAAACTCCTGGGGATCCTGTAAATATTAAACACATGGGGAGACACTGTAAATATTAAACTCCTGGGGACCCTGTAAATATTAATGCCTGGGGACCCTGTAAATAAAAAAACCTCGGTACCCTGCAAATATTAAACTCCTGGTGCGACGCTGTAAATATTAAACTCTTGGAGACCCTGTAAATATAAAACTCTGGTGACCCTGTAAATATGAAACTCCCGGGGACCCTGTAAATATTAAACTCCTAGGGACCCTGTAAATATTAAACTCCTGGAGACCCTGTAAATATTGAACTCCTTGGGACCCTGTAAATATTAAACTCCTGGGGACCCTGTAAATATTAAATTCCTGGGGCGACCCTGTAAATATTTAACTCTGGGTGACCATGTAAATATTAAACTCCTGGGGACCCCGTAAATATTAAACCCCTGGGGAGACCCTCTAAATGTTAAACTCCTGGGGACCCTGTAAATATTAAACTTTTGGGGAGACCCTGTAAATATTGAACTCCTGGGGAGACCCTTTAAATATTGAACTCCTGGGGAGACTCTTTAAATATTAAACTCTTGGGCAGACCCTGTACATATTAACCTGCTGGTGACCCTTTAAATATTAAACACCTCGGGAGATCATGTAAATATTGAACTCCGGGGGCGACGCTGTAAATATTAAGCTCTTGGAGACCCTGTAAATATCAAACTCTGGAGACCCTGTAAATATGAAACTCCTGGGGACCCTGTAAATATTAAACTCCTGGAGACACTGTAAATATTAAATTCCTGGGGCGACCCGGTAAATATTAAACTCCTGGTGACCTGTAAATATGCAACTCCTGGAGACCCTTTAAATATGAAACTCCTGGGGACCCTGTAAATATTAAACTCCTGGGAGACCCTGTAAATAATGAACTCCTGGGGAGATACTGTAAATATAAAACTCCTGGAGATCCTGTAAATATTAAACTGCTGGAGATTTTGTAATATTAAACGCTGGGGGACCCTGTAAATATTGAACTCCTGGGGAGACCCTTTAAATATTGAACTCCTGGGGAGACTCTTTAAATATTAAACTCTTGGGGAGACCATGTAAATATTAAACTCCTGGGGAGTCCCTCTAAATGTTAAACTCCTGGGGACCCTGTAAATATTAAACTCCTGGGGAGACCCTGTAAATATTAAACTCCTGGTGAGAACCTGTAAATATTAAATTCCTGGGAAGACCTTGTAAATATTAACCTGCTGGTGACCCTTTAAATATTAAACTCCTCGGGAGATCGTGTAAATATTGAACTCCTGGGGAGACCCTGTAAATATTAAACTCCTTGGGAGACCCTCTAAATGTTAAACTCCTGGGGACCCTGTAAATATTAAACTCCTGGAGACCCTGTAAATATTAAACTCCTTGGGAGACCCTCTAAATGTTAAACTCCTGGGGCGACGCTCTAAATATTAAACTCCTGTGGAGACGCTGTAAATATTAAACTCCGGGGGACTTTGTAAAGGTTAAACTCCTGGGGAGAACCTGTCAATATTAAACTCTTGGGGAGTCACTGTAAATATTAAACTCCTGGCGACCCTGTAAATATTAAACGCCTGGGGAACCAGTAAATAAAAAAACCTCGGTACCCTGCAAATATTAAACTCCTGGGGCGACGCTGTAAATATTAAACTCTTGGAGACCCTGTAAATATAAAACTCTGGAGACCCTGTAAATATGAAACTCCTGGGGACCCTGTAAATATTAAACTCCTGGGGACCCTGTAAATATTAAACTCCCGGGGAGACCTTGTAAATATTAACCTGCTGGTGACACTGTAAATATTAAACACTTCGGGAGATCCTGTAAATATTAAACTCCTGGGGAGACCCGGTAAATATTAATCTCCTGTGTAGACCCGGTAAATCTTAAAGTCCTGGGGAGACCCTGTAAATATTAAATTCCTGGGGAGACCCTGTAAATATTGAACTCCTGGGGAGACCCTGTAAATATTAAACTCCTTGGGAGACCCTCTAAATGTTAAACTCCTGGGGACCCTGTAAATATTAAACTCCTGGGGAGACCCTGTAAATATTAAACTCCTGGTGAGAACCTGTAAATATTAAATTCCTGGGAAGACCTTGTAAATATTAATCTGCTGGTGACCCTTTAAATATTAAACTCCTCGGGAGATCGTGTAAATATTGAACTCCTGGGGAGACCCTGTAAATATTAAACTCCTGGAGAGACCCTGTAAATATTAAACTCCTGGGGAGACCCTGTAAATATTAAATGCCTGGGGACCCTGTAAATATTGAACTCCTGGGGAGACCCTGTAAATATTAAACCCCTTGGGAGACCCTCTAAATGTTAAACTCCTGGGGACCCTGTAAATATTAAACTCCTGGAGACCCTGTAAATATTGAACTCCTGGGGAGATGCTGTAAATATTGAACTCCTGGGGAGACCCTGTAAATATTAAACTCCTGGGGAAACCCGGTAAATATTGAACTCCTGGGGAGACCCTGTAAATATTGAACTCCTGGGGAGACCCTGTAAATATTAAACTCCTGGGGAGACCTTGTAAATATTAACCTGCTGGTCACCCTGTAAATATTAAACTCCTCGGGAGATCCTGTAAATATTAAACTCCTGGGGCGAACCTGTAAATATTTAAATCCTGGGGAGACCATGTAAATATTAAACTCCTGGGGACCCTGCAAATATTAAACTCCTGGGGAGACCCTCTAAATGTTAAACTCCTGGCAACCCTGTAAATATTACACTCCTGGGGAAACCCCCTCTGAATATTAAACTCCTGGGGACCCAGTAAATATTAAACTCCTGGGGAGAACCTGAAAATATTAAACTCCTGGGGACCCTGTAAATATTAAACTCTTGGGGAGACCCTGTAAATATTAAACTCCTGGGGAGACCCTCCAAATGTTAAACTCCTGGGAACCCTGTAAATATTAAACTCCTGGGGAAACCCTGTAAATATTGAACTCCTGGGGAGACCCTGTAAATATTAAACTCATGGGGAGACCTTGTAAATATTAACCTGCTGGTCACCCTGTAAATATTAAACACCTGGGGAAACCCTATAAATATTAAACTCCTGGGGAGACCCTCCAAATGTTAAACTCCTGGGAACCCTGTAAATATTAAACTCCTGGGGAAACCCTGTAAATATTAAACTCCTCGGCAGATCCTGTAAATATTAAACTCCTGGGGAGACCTTGTAAATATTAACCTGCTGGTCACCCTGTAAATATTAAACTCCTGGGGAAACCCTATAAATATTAAACTCCTAGGGAGACCCTCCAAATGTTAAACTCCTGGGAACCCTCTAAATGTTAAACTCCTGGGAACCCTGTAAATATTAAACTCTTGGGAGACCCTGTAAATATTAAGCTCCTGGGGACCCTGTAAATATTAAACACATGGGGAGACACTGTAAATATTAAACTCCTGGGGACCCTGTAAATATTAATGCCTGGGGACCCTGTAAATAAAAAAACCTCGGTACCCTGCAAATATTAAACTCCTGGTGCGACGCTGTAAATATTAAACTCTTGGAGACCCTGTAAATATAAAACTCTGGTGACCCTGTAAATATGAAACTCCCGGGGACCCTGTAAATATTAAACTCCTAGGGACCCTGTAAATATTAAACTCCTGGAGACCCTGTAAATATTGAACTCCTTGGGACCCTGTAAATATTAAACTCCTGGGGACCCTGTAAATATTAAATTCCTGGGGCGACCCAGTAAATATTTAACTCTGGGTGACCATGTAAATATTAAACTCCTGGGGACCCCGTAAATATTAAACCCCTGGGGAGACCCTCTAAATGTTAAACTCCTGGGGACCCTGTAAATATTAAACTTTTGGGGAGACCCTGTAAATATTGAACTCCTGGGGAGACCCTTTAAATATTGAACTCCTGGGGAGACTCTTTAAATATTAAACTCTTGGGCAGACCCTGTACATATTAACCTGCTGGTGACCCTTTAAATATTAAACACCTCGGGAGATCATGTAAATATTGAACTCCGGGGGCGACGCTGTAAATATTAAGCTCTTGGAGACCCTGTAAATATCAAACTCTGGAGACCCTGTAAATATGAAACTCCTGGGGACCCTGTAAATATTAAACTCCTGGAGACACTGTAAATATTAAATTCCTGGGGCGACCCGGTAAATATTAAACTCCTGGTGACCTGTAAATATGCAACTCCTGGAGACCCTTTAAATATGAAACTCCTGGGGACCCTGTAAATATTAAACTCCTGGGAGACCCTGTAAATAATGAACTCCTGGGGAGATACTGTAAATATAAAACTCCTGGAGATCCTGTAAATATTAAACTGCTGGAGATTCTGTAATATTAAACGCTGGGGGACCCTGTAAATATTGAACTCCTGGGGAGACCCTTTAAATATTGAACTCCTGGGGAGACTCTTTAAATATTAAACTCTTGGGGAGACCATGTAAATATTAAACACTTGGGGACCTTGTAAGTAGTAAACTCCTGAGGACGCTGTAAGTATTAAACTGCTGGGGAGACCCAGTAAATATTTAACTCCTGGGGAGACCCTGTAAATATTAAACTCCTGGGGAGACCCTGTAAATATTAAACTCCTGGTGAGAACCTGTAAATATTAAATTCCTGGGAAGACCTTGTAAATATTAACCTGCTGGTGACCCTTTAAATATTAAACTCCTCGGGAGATCGTGTAAATATTGAACTCCTGGGGAGACCCTGTAAATATTAAACTCCTTGGGAGACCCTCTAAATGTTAAACTCCTGGGGACCCTGTAAATATTAAACTCCTGGAGACCCTGTAAATATTAAACTCCTTGGGAGACCCTCTAAATGTTAAACTCCTGGGGCGACGCTCTAAATATTAAACTCCTGTGGAGACGCTGTAAATATTAAACTCCGGGGGACTCTGTAAAGGTTAAACTCCTGGGGAGAACCTGTCAATATTAAACTCTTGGGGAGTCACTGTAAATATTAAACTCCTGGCGACTCTGTAAATATTAAACGCCTGGGGAACCAGTAAATAAAAAAACCTCGGTACCCTGCAAATATTAAACTCCTGGGGCGACGCTGTAAATATTAAACTCTTGGAGACCCTGTAAATATAAAACTCTGGAGACCCTGTAAATATGAAACTCCTGGGGACCCTGTAAATATTAAACTCCTGGGGACCCTGTAAATATTAAACTCCCGGGGAGACCTTGTAAATATTAACCTGCTGGTGACACTGTAAATATTAAACACTTCGGGAGATCCTGTAAATATTAAACTCCTGGGGAGACCCGGTAAATATTAATCTCCTGTGTAGACCCGGTAAATCTTAAAGTCCTGGGGAGACCCTGTAAATATTAAATTCCTGGGGAGACCCTGTAAATATTGAACTCCTGGGGAGACCCTGTAAATATTAAACTCCTTGGGAGACCCTCTAAATGTTAAACTCCTGGGGACCCTGTAAATATTAAACTCCTGGGGAGACCCTGTAAATATTAAACTCCTGGTGAGAACCTGTAAATATTAAATTCCTGGGAAGACCTTGTAAATATTAATCTGCTGGTGACCCTTTAAATATTAAACTCCTCGGGAGATCGTGTAAATATTGAACTCCTGGGGAGACCCTGTAAATATTAATCTCCTGGAGAGACCCTGTAAATATTAAACTCCTGGGGAGACCCTGTAAATATTAAATGCCTGGGGACCTTGTAAATATTGAACTCCTGGGGAGACCCTGTAAATATTAAACCCCTTGGGAGACCCTCTAAATGTTAAACTCCTGGGGACCCTGTAAATATTAAACTCCTGGAGACCCTGTAAATATTGAACTCCTGGGGAGATGCTGTAAATATTGAACTCCTGGGGAGACCCTGTAAATATTAAACTCCTGGGGAAACCCGGTAAATATTGAACTCCTGGGGAGACCCTGTAAATATTGAACTCCTGGGGAGACCCTGTAAATATTAAACTCCTGGGGAGACCTTGTAAATATTAACCTGCTGGTCACCCTGTAAATATTAAACTCCTCGGGAGATCCTGTAAATATTAAACTCCTGGGGCGAACCTGTAAATATTTAAATCCTGGGGAGACCATGTAAATATTAAACTCCTGGGGACCCTGCAAATATTAAACTCCTGGGGAGACCCTCTAAATGTTAAACTCCTGGCAACCCTGTAAATATTACACTCCTGGGGAAACCCCCTCTGAATATTAAACTCCTGGGGACCCAGTAAATATTAAACTCCTGGGGAGAACCTGAAAATATTAAACTCCTGGGGACCCTGTAAATATTAAACTCTTGGGGAGACCCTGTAAATATTAAACTCCTGGGGAGACCCTCCAAATGTTAAACTCCTGGGAACCCTGTAAATATTAAACTCCTGGGGAAACCCTGTAAATATTGAACTCCTGGGGAGACCCTGTAAATATTGAACTCCTGGGGAGACCCTGTAAATATTAAACTCCTGGGGAGATCCTGTAAACATTAAACTCCTGAGGACCCTGTAAATATTAAACTCCTGGGGAGACCCTCTAAATGGCAAACTCCTGGGGACCCTGTAAATATTAAACTCTTGGGGAGACGCTGTAAATATTGAACTCCTGGGGAGACACTGTAAATATTAAACTCCTGGGGAGACCTTGTAAATATTAACCTGCTGGTGACCCTGTAAATATTAAACTCCTGGGGAGACCCGGTAAATATTAAACTCCTGGGGAGACCCTGTAAATATTAAACACATGAAAAGACACTGTAAATATTAAACTCCTGGTAACCCTTTAAATATTAAATGCCTGGCGACTCTGTGAATAAAAAAACCTCGGTACCCTGCAAATATTAAACTCCTGGGGCGACGCTGTAAATATTAAACTCTTGGAGACCCTGTAAATATAAAACTCTGGAGACCCTGAAAATATGAAACTCCTGGGGACCCTGTAAATATTAAACTTCTGGGGACCCTGTAAATATTAAACTCCTGGAGACCCTGTAAATATTGAACTCCTTGGGACCCTGTAAATATTAAACTCCTGGGGACCCTGTAAATATTAAATTCCTGGGGCGACCCGGTAAATATTTAACTCTGGGGGAACCTGTAAATATTAAACTCCTGGGGACCCTGTAAATATTAAACTCCTGGGGAGACCCTGTAAATATTGAACTCCTGGGGAGATGCTGTAAATATTGAACTCCTGGGGAGACCCTGTAAATATTAAACTCCTGGGGAAACCCGGTAAATATTGAACTCCTGGGGAGACCCTGGAAATATTGAACTCCTGGGGAGACCCTGTAAATATTAAACTCCTGGGGAGACCTTGTAAATATTAACCTGCTGGTCACCCTGTAAATATTAAACTCCTCGGGAGATCCTGTAAATATTAAACTCCAGGGGCGAACCTGTAAATATTTAAATCCTGGGGAGACCATGTAAATATTAAACTCCTGGGGACCCTGCAAATATTAAACTCCTGGGGACCCTGTAAATATTAACCTGCTGGTGACCCTTTAAATATTAAACACCTCGGGAGATCATGTAAATATTGAACTCCGGGGGCGACGCTGTAAATATTAAGCTCTTGGAGACCCTGTAAATATCAAACTCTGGAGACCCTGTAAATATGAAACTCCTGGGGACCCTGTAAATATTAAACTCCTGGAGACACTGTAAATATTAAATTCCTGGGGCGACCCGGTAAATATTAAACTCCTGGTGACCTGTAAATATGCAACTCCTGGAGACCCTTTAAATATGAAACTCCTGGGGACCCTGTAAATATTAAACTCCTGGGAGACCCTGTAAATAATGAACTCCTGGGGAGATACTGTAAATATAAAACTCCTGGAGATCCTGTAAATATTAAACTGCTGGAGATTCTGTAATATTAAACGCTGGGGGACCCTGTAAATATTAAACTCCTGGGGACCCTGTAAATATTAAACTCCCGGGGAGACCTTGTAAATATTAACCTGCTGGTGACACTGTAAATATTAAACACTTCGGGAGATCCTGTAAATATTAAACTCCTGGGGAGACCCGGTAAATATTAATCTCCTGTGTAGACCCGGTAAATCTTAAAGTCCTGGGGAGACCCTGTAAATATTAAATTCCTGGGGAGACCCTGTAAATATTGAACTCCTGGGGAGACCCTGTAAATATTAAACTCCTTGGGAGACCCTCTAAATGTTAAACTCCTGGGGACCCTGTAAATATTAAACTCCTGGGGAGACCCTGTAAATATTAAACTCCTGGTGAGAACCTGTAAATATTAAATTCCTGGGAAGACCTTGTAAATATTAATCTGCTGGTGACCCTTTAAATATTAAACTCCTCGGGAGATCGTGTAAATATTGAACTCCTGGGGAGACCCTGTAAATATTAAACTCCTGGAGAGACCCTGTAAATATTAAACTCCTGGGGAGACCCTGTAAATATTAAATGCCTGGGGACCCTGTAAATATTGAACTCCTGGGGAGACCCTGTAAATATTAAACCCCTTGGGAGACCCTCTAAATGTTAAACTCCTGGGGACCCTGTAAATATTAAACTCCTGGAGACCCTGTAAATATTGAACTCCTGGGGAGATGCTGTAAATATTGAACTCCTGGGGAGACCCTGTAAATATTAAACTCCTGGGGAAACCCGGTAAATATTGAACTCCTGGGGAGACCCTGTAAATATTGAACTCCTGGGGAGACCCTGTAAATATTAAACTCCTGGGGAGACCTTGTAAATATTAACCTGCTGGTCACCCTGTAAATATTAAACTCCTCGGGAGATCCTGTAAATATTAAACTCCTGGGGCGAACCTGTAAATATTTAAATCCTGGGGAGACCATGTAAATATTAAACTCCTGGGGACCCTGCAAATATTAAACTCCTGGGGAGACCCTCTAAATGTTAAACTCCTGGCAACCCTGTAAATATTACACTCCTGGGGAAACCCCCTCTGAATATTAAACTCCTGGGGACCCAGTAAATATTAAACTCCTGGGGAGAACCTGAAAATATTAAACTCCTGGGGACCCTGTAAATATTAAACTCTTGGGGAGACCCTGTAAATATTAAACTCCTGGGGAGACCCTCCAAATGTTAAACTCCTGGGAACCCTGTAAATATTAAACTCCTGGGGAAACCCTGTAAATATTGAACTCCTGGGGACCCTGTAAATATTAAACTCCTGGGGACCCTGTAAATATTAAACTCCCGGGGAGACCTTCTAAATATTAACCTGCTGGTGACACTGTAAATATTAAACACTTCGGGAGATCCTGTAAATATTAAACTCCTGGGGAGACCCGGTAAATATTAATCTCCTGTGTAGACCCGGTAAATCTTAAAGTCCTGGGGAGACCCTGTAAATATTAAATTCCTGGGGAGACCCTGTAAATATTGAACTCCTGGGGAGACCCTGTAAATATTAAACTCCTTGGGAGACCCTCTAAATGTTAAACTCCTGGGGACCCTGTAAATATTAAACTCCTGGGGAGACCCTGTAAATATTAAACTCCTGGTGAGAACCTGTAAATATTAAATTCCTGGGAAGACCTTGTAAATATTAATCTGCTGGTGACCCTTTAAATATTAAACTCCTCGGGAGATCGTGTAAATATTGAACTCCTGGGGAGACCCTGTAAATATTAAACTCCTGGAGAGACCCTGTAAATATTAAACTCCTCGGGAGACCCTGTAAATATTAAATGCCTGGGGACCCTGTAAATATTGAACTCCTGGGGAGACCCTGTAAATATTAAACCCCTTGGGAGACCCTCTAAATGTTAAACTCCTGGGGACCCTGTAAATATTAAACTCCTGGAGACCCTGTAAATATTAAACTCATTGGGAGACCCTCTAAATGTTAAACTCCTGGGGCGACGCTCTAAATATTAAACTCCTGTGGAGACGCTGTAAATATTAAACTCCGGGGGACCCTGTAAATATTAAATTCCTGGGGCGACCCGGTAAATATTTAACTCTCGGGGAACCTGTAAATATTAAACTCCTGGGGACCCTGTAAATATTAAACTCCTGCGGAGACCCTGTAAATATTGAACTCCTGGGGAGATGCTGTAAATATTGAACTCCTGGGGAGACCCTGTAAATATTAAACTCCTGGGGAAACCCGGTAAATATTGAACTCCTGGGGAGACCCTGTAAATATTGAACTCCTGGGGAGACCCTGTAAATATTAAACTCCTGGGGAGACCTTGTAAATATTAACCTGCTGGTCACCCTGTAAATATTAAACTCCTCGGGAGATCCTGTAAATATTAAACTCCTGGGGCGAACCTGTAAATATTTAAATCCTGGGGAGACCATGTAAATATTAAACTCCTGGGGACCCTGCAAATATTAAACTCCTGGGGAGACCCTCTAAATGTTAAACTCCTGGCAACCCTGTAAATATTACACTCCTGGGGAGAACCTGAAAATATTAAACTCCTGGGGACCCTGTAAATATTAAACTCTTGGGGAGACCCTGTAAATATTAAACTCCTGGGGAGACCCTCCAAATGTTAAACTCCTGGGAACCCTGTAAATATTAAACTCCTGGGGAAACCCTGTAAATATTGAACTCCTGGGGAGACCCTGTAAATATTAAACTCATGGGGAGACCTTGTAAATATTAACCTGCTGGTCACCCTGTAAATATTAAACACCTGGGGAAACCCTATAAATATTAAACTCCTGGGGAGACCCTCCAAATGTTAAACTCCTGGGAACCCTGTAAATATTAAACTCCTGGGGAAACCCTGTAAATATTAAACTCCTCGGCAGATCCTGTAAATATTAAACTCCTGGGGAGACCTTGTAAATATTAACCTGCTGGTCACCCTGTAAATATTAAACTCCTGGGGAAACCCTATAAATATTAAACTCCTAGGGAGACCCTCCAAATGTTAAACTCCTGGGAACCCTCTAAATGTTAAACTCCTGGGAACCCTGTAAATATTAAACTCTTGGGAGACCCTGTAAATATTAAGCTCCTGGGGACCCTGTAAATATTAAACACATGGGGAGACACTGTAAATATTAAACTCCTGGGGACCCTGTAAATATTAATGCCTGGGGACCCTGTAAATAAAAAAACCTCGGTACCCTGCAAATATTAAACTCCTGGTGCGACGCTGTAAATATTAAACTCTTGGAGACCCTGTAAATATAAAACTCTGGTGACCCTGTAAATATGAAACTCCCGGGGAACCTGTAAATATTAAACTCCTAGGGACCCTGTAAATATTAAACTCCTGCAGACCCTGTAAATATTGAACTCCTTGGGACCCTGTAAATATTAAACTCCTGGGGACCCTGTAAATATTAAATTCCTGGGGCGACCCTGTAAATATTTAACTCTGGGTGACCATGTAAATATTAAACTCCTGGGGACCCCGTAAATATTAAACCCCTGGGGAGACCCTCTAAATGTTAAACTCCTGGGGACCCTGTAAATATTAAACTTTTGGGGAGACCCTGTAAATATTGAACTCCTGGGGAGACCCTTTAAATATTGAACTCCTGGGGAGACTCTTTAAATATTAAACTCTTGGGCAGACCCTGTAAATATTAACCTGCTGGTGACCCTTTAAATATTAAACACCTCGGGAGATCATGTAAATATTGAACTCCGGGGGCGACGCTGTAAATATTAAGCTCTTGGAGACCCTGTAAATATCAAACTCTGGAGACCCTGTAAATATGAAACTCCTGGGGACCCTGTAAATATTAAACTCCTGGAGACACTGTAAATATTAAATTCCTGGGGCGACCCGGTAAATATTAAACTCCTGGTGACCTGTAAATATGCAACTCCTGGAGACCCTTTAAATATGAAACTCCTGGGGACCCTGTAAATATTAAACTCCTGGGAGACCCTGTAAATAATGAACTCCTGGGGAGATACTGTAAATATAAAACTCCTGGAGATCCTGTAAATATTAAACTGCTGGAGATTCTGTAATATTAAACGCTGGGGGACCCTGTAAATATTGAACTCCTGGGGAGACCCTTTAAATATTGAACTCCTGGGGAGACTCTTTAAATATTAAACTCTTGGGGAGACCATGTAAATATTAAACTCCTGGGGAGTCCCTCTAAATGTTAAACTCCTGGGGACCCTGTAAATATTAAACTCCTGGGGAGACCCTGTAAATATTAAACTCCTGGTGAGAACCTGTAAATATTAAATTCCTGGGAAGACCTTGTAAATATTAACCTGCTGGTGACCCTTTAAATATTAAACTCCTCGGGAGATCGTGTAAATATTGAACTCCTGGGGAGACCCTGTAAATATTAAACTCCTTGGGAGACCCTCTAAATGTTAAACTCCTGAGGACCCTGTAAATATTAAACTCCTGGAGACCCTGTAAATATTAAACTCCTTGGGAGACCCTCTAAATGTTAAACTCCTGGGGCGACGCTCTAAATATTAAACTCCTGTGGAGACGCTGTAAATATTAAACTCCGGGGGACTCTGTAAAGGTTAAACTCCTGGGGAGAACCTGTCAATATTAAACTCTTGGGGAGTCACTGTAAATATTAAACTCCTGGCGACCCTGTAAATATTAAACGCCTGGGGAACCAGTAAATAAAAAAACCTCGGTACCCTGCAAATATTAAACTCCTGGGGCGACGCTGTAAATATTAAACTCTTGGAGACCCTGTAAATATAAAACTCTGGAGACCCTGTAAATATGAAACTCCTGGGGACCCTGTAAATATTAAACTCCTGGGGACCCTGTAAATATTAAACTCCCGGGGAGACCTTGTAAATATTAACCTGCTGGTGACACTGTAAATATTAAACACTTCGGGAGATCCTGTAAATATTAAACTCCTGGGGAGACCCGGTAAATATTAATCTCCTGTGTAGACCCGGTAAATCTTAAAGTCCTGGGGAGACCCTGTAAATATTAAATTCCTGGGGAGACCCTGTAAATATTGAACTCCTGGGAACCCTGTAAATATTAAACTCCTGGGGAAACCCTGTAAATATTAAACTCCTCGGCAGATCCTGTAAATATTAAACTCCTGGGGAGACCTTGTAAATATTAACCTGCTGGTCACCCTGTAAATATTAAACTCCTGGGGAAACCCTATAAATATTAAACTCCTAGGGAGACCCTCCAAATGTTAAACTCCTGGGAACCCTCTAAATGTTAAACTCCTGGGAACCCTGTAAATATTAAACTCTTGGGAGACCCTGTAAATATTAAGCTCCTGGGGACCCTGTAAATATTAAACACATGGGGAGACACTGTAAATATTAAACTCCTGGGGACCCTGTAAATATTAATGCCTGGGGACCCTGTAAATAAAAAAACCTCGGTACCCTGCAAATATTAAACTCCTGGTGCGACGCTGTAAATATTAAACTCTTGGAGACCCTGTAAATATAAAACTCTGGTGACCCTGTAAATATGAAACTCCCGGGGAACCTGTAAATATTAAACTCCTAGGGACCCTGTAAATATTAAACTCCTGCAGACCCTGTAAATATTGAACTCCTTGGGACCCTGTAAATATTAAACTCCTGGGGACCCTGTAAATATTAAATTCCTGGGGCGACCCTGTAAATATTTAACTCTGGGTGACCATGTAAATATTAAACTCCTGGGGACCCCGTAAATATTAAACCCCTGGGGAGACCCTCTAAATGTTAAACTCCTGGGGACCCTGTAAATATTAAACTTTTGGGGAGACCCTGTAAATATTGAACTCCTGGGGAGACCCTTTAAATATTGAACTCCTGGGGAGACTCTTTAAATATTAAACTCTTGGGCAGACCCTGTAAATATTAACCTGCTGGTGACCCTTTAAATATTAAACACCTCGGGAGATCATGTAAATATTGAACTCCGGGGGCGACGCTGTAAATATTAAGCTCTTGGAGACCCTGTAAATATCAAACTCTGGAGACCCTGTAAATATGAAACTCCTGGGGACCCTGTAAATATTAAACTCCTGGAGACACTGTAAATATTAAATTCCTGGGGCGACCCGGTAAATATTAAACTCCTGGTGACCTGTAAATATGCAACTCCTGGAGACCCTTTAAATATGAAACTCCTGGGGACCCTGTAAATATTAAACTCCTGGGAGACCCTGTAAATAATGAACTCCTGGGGAGATACTGTAAATATAAAACTCCTGGAGATCCTGTAAATATTAAACTGCTGGAGATTCTGTAATATTAAACGCTGGGGGACCCTGTAAATATTGAACTCCTGGGGAGACCCTTCAAATATTGAACTCCTGGGGAGACTCTTTAAATATTAAACTCTTGGGGAGACCATGTAAATATTAAACTCCTGGGGAGTCCCTCTAAATGTTAAACTCCTGGGGACCCTGTAAATATTAAACTCCTGGGGAGACCCTGTAAATATTAAACTCCTGGTGAGAACCTGTAAATATTAAATTCCTGGGAAGACCTTGTAAATATTAACCTGCTGGTGACCCTTTAAATATTAAACTCCTCGGGAGATCGTGTAAATATTGAACTCCTGGGGAGACCCTGTAAATATTAAACTCCTTGGGAGACCCTCTAAATGTTAAACTCCTGAGGACCCTGTAAATATTAAACTCCTGGAGACCCTGTAAATATTAAACTCCTTGGGAGACCCTCTAAATGTTAAACTCCTGGGGCGACGCTCTAAATATTAAACTCCTGTGGAGACGCTGTAAATATTAAACTCCGGGGGACTCTGTAAAGGTTAAACTCCTGGGGAGAACCTGTCAATATGAAACTCTTGGGGAGTCACTGTAAATATTAAACTCCTGGCGACCCTGTAAATATTAAACGCCTGGGGAACCAGTAAATAAAAAAACCTCGGTACCCTGCAAATATTAAACTCCTGGGGCGACGCTGTAAATATTAAACTCTTGGAGACCCTGTAAATATAAAACTCTGGAGACCCTGTAAATATGAAACTCCTGGGGACCCTGTAAATATTAAACTCCTGGGGACCCTGTAAATATTAAACTCCCGGGGAGACCTTGTAAATATTAACCTGCTGGTGACACTGTAAATATTAAACACTTCGGGAGATCCTGTAAATATTAAACTCCTGGGGAGACCCGGTAAATATTAATCTCCTGTGTAGACCCGGTAAATCTTAAAGTCCTGGGGAGACCCTGTAAATATTAAATTCCTGGGGAGACCCTGTAAATATTGAACTCCTGGGGAGACCCTGTAAATATTAAACTCCTGGAGAGACCCTGTAAATATTAAACTCCTGGGGAGACCCTGTAAATATTAAATGCCTGGGGACCCTGTAAATATTGAACTCCTGGGGAGACCCTGTAAATATTAAACCCCTTGGGAGACCCTCTAAATGTTAAACTCCTGGGGACCCTGTAAATATTAAACTCCTGGAGACCCTGTAAATATTAAACTCATTGGGAGACCCTCTAAATGTTAAACTCCTGGGGCGACGCTCTAAATATTAAACTCCTGTGGAGACGCTGTAAATATTAAACTCCGGGGGACCCTGTAAATATTAAATTCCTGGGGCGACCCGGTAAATATTTAACTCTGGGGGAACCTGTAAATATTAAACTCCTGGGGACCCTGTAAATATTAAACTCCTGGGGAGACCCTGTAAATATTGAACTCCTGGGGAGATGCTGTAAATATTGAACTCCTGGGGAGACCCTGTAAATATTAAACTCCTGGGGAAACCCGGTAAATATTGAACTCCTGGGGAGACCCTGTAAATATTGAACTCCTGGGGAGACCCTGTAAATATTAAACTCCTGGGGAGACCTTGTAAATATTAACCTGCTGGTCACCCTGTAAATATTAAACTCCTCGGGAGATCCTGTAAATATTAAACTCCTGGGGCGAACCTGTAAATATTTAAATCCTGGGGAGACCATGTAAATATTAAACTCCTGGGGACCCTGCAAATATTAAACTCCTGGGGAGACCCTCTAAATGTTAAACTCCTGGCAACCCTGTAAATATTACACTCCTGGGGAGAACCTGAAAATATTAAACTCCTGGGGACCCTGTAAATATTAAACTCTTGGGGAGACCCTGTAAATATTAAACTCCTGGGGAGACCCTCCAAATGTTAAACTCCTGGGAACCCTGTAAATATTAAACTCCTGGGGAAACCCTGTAAATATTGAACTCCTGGGGAGACCCTGTAAATATTAAACTCATGGGGAGACCTTGTAAATATTAACCTGCTGGTCACCCTGTAAATATTAAACACCTGGGGAAACCCTATAAATATTAAACTCCTGGGGAGACCCTCCAAATGTTAAACTCCTGGGAACCCTGTAAATATTAAACTCCTGGGGAAACCCTGTAAATATTAAACTCCTCGGCAGATCCTGTAAATATTAAACTCCTGGGGAGACCTTGTAAATATTAACCTGCTGGTCACCCTGTAAATATTAAACTCCTGGGGAAACCCTGTAAATATTAAACTCCTTGGGAGACCCTCTAAATGTTAAACTCCTGGGGACCCTGTAAATATTAAACTCCTGGAGACCCTGTAAATATTAAACTCCTTGGGAGACCCTCTAAATGTTAAACTCCTGGGGCGACGCTCTAAATATTAAACTCCTGTGGAGACGCTGTAAATATTAAACTCCGGGGGACTCTGTAAAGGTTAAACTCCTGGGGAGAACCTGTCAATATTAAACTCTTGGGGAGTCACTGTAAATATTAAACTCCTGGCGACCCTGTAAATATTAAACGCCTGGGGAACCAGTAAATAAAAAAACCTCGGTACCCTGCAAATATTAAACTCCTGGGGCGACGCTGTAAATATTAAACTCTTGGAGACCCTGTAAATATAAAACTCTGGAGACCCTGTAAATATGAAACTCCTGGGGACCCTGTAAATATTAAACTCCTGGGGACCCTGTAAATATTAAACTCCCGGGGAGACCTTGTAAATATTAACCTGCTGGTGACACTGTAAATATTAAACACTTCGGGAGATCCTGTAAATATTAAACTCCTGGGGAGACCCGGTAAATATTAATCTCCTGTGTAGACCCGGTAAATCTTAAAGTCCTGGGGAGACCCTGTAAATATTAAATTCCTGGGGAGACCCTGTAAATATTGAACTCCTGGGGAGACCCTGTAAATATTAAACTCCTTGGGAGACCCTCTAAATGTTAAACTCCTGGGGACCCTGTTAATATTAAACTCCTGGGGAGACCCTGTAAATATTAAACTCCTGGTGAGAACCTGTAAATATTAAATTCCTGGGAAGACCTTGTAAATATTAATCTGCTGGTGACCCTTTAAATATTAAACTCCTCGGGAGATCGTGTAAATATTGAACTCCTGGGGAGACCCTGTAAATATTAAACTCCTGGAGAGACCCTGTAAATATTAAACTCCTGGGGAGACCCTGTAAATATTAAATGCCTGGGGACCCTGTAAATATTGAACTCCTGGGGAGACCCTGTAAATATTAAACCCCTTGGGAGACCCTCTAAATGTTAAACTCCTGGGGACCCTGTAAATATTAAACTCCTGGAGACCCTGTAAATATTAAACTCATTGGGAGACCCTCTAAATGTTAAACTCCTGGGGCGACGCTCTAAATATTAAACTCCTGTGGAGACGCTGTAAATATTAAACTCCGGGGGACCCTGTAAATATTAAATTCCTGGGGCGACCCGGTAAATATTTAACTCTGGGGGAACCTGTAAATATTAAACTCCTGGGGACCCTGTAAATATTAAACTCCTGGGGAGACCCTGTAAATATTGAACTCCTGGGGAGATGCTGTAAATATTGAACTCCTGGGGAGACCCTGTAAATATTAAACTCCTGGGGAAACCCGGTAAATATTGAACTCCTGGGGAGACCTTGTAAATATTGAACTCCTGGGGAGACCCTGTAAATATTAAACTCCTGGGGAGACCTTGTAAATATTAACCTGCTGGTCACCCTGTAAATATTAAACTCCTCGGGAGATCCTGTAAATATTAAACTCCTGGGACGAACCTGTAAATATTTAAATCCTGGAGAGACCATGTAAATATTAAACTCCTGGGGACCCTGCAAATATTAAACTCCTGGGGAGACCCTCTAAATGTTAAACTCCTGGCAACCCTGTAAATATTACACTCCTGGGGAGAACCTGAAAATATTAAACTCCTGGGGACCCTGTAAATATTAAACTCTTGGGGAGACCCTGTAAATATTAAACTCCTGGGGAGACCCTCCAAATGTTAAACTCCTGGGAACCCTGTAAATATTAAACTCCTGGGGAAACCCTGTAAATATTGAACTCCTGGGGAGACCCTGTAAATATTGAACTCCTGGGGAGACCCTGTAAATATTAAACTCCTTGGGAGACCCTCTAAATGTTAAACTCCTGGGGACCCTGTAAATATTAAACTCCTGGGGAGACCCTGTAAATATTAAACTCCTGGTGAGAACCTGTAAATATTAAATTCCTGGGAAGACCTTGTAAATATTAATCTGCTGGTGACCCTTTAAATATTAAACTCCTCGGGAGATCGTGTAAATATTGAACTCCTGGGGAGACCCTGTAAATATTAAACTCCTGGAGAGACCCTGTAAATATTAAACTCCTGGGGAGACCCTGTAAATATTAAATGCCTGGGGACCCTGTAAATATTGAACTCCTGGGGAGACCCTGTAAATATTAAACCCCTTGGGAGACCCTCTAAATGTTAAACTCCTGGGGACCCTGTAAATATTAAACTCCTGGAGACCCTGTAAATATTAAACTCATTGGGAGACCCTCTAAATGTTAAACTCCTGGGGCGACGCTCTAAATATTAAACTCCTGTGGAGACGCTGTAAATATTAAACTCCGGGGGACTCTGTAAAGGTTAAACTCCTGGGGAGAACCTGTAAATATTAAACTCTTGGGAGTTACTGTAAATATTAAACTCCTGGCGACCCTGTAAATATTAAACGCATGGGGAATCGGTAAATTAAAAAACCTCGGTACCCTGCAAATATTAAACTCCTGGGGCGACGCTGTAAATATTAAACTCTTGGAGACCCTGTAAATATAAAACTCTGGAGACCTGGTAAATATGAAACTCCTGGGGACCCTGTAAATATTAAACTCCTGGGGACCCTGTAAATATTAAACTCCTGGAGACCCTGTAAATATTAAATTCCTTGGGCGACCCGGGAAATATTAAACTCTGGGGGAGCCTGTAAATATTAAACTCCTGGGGACCCTGTAATTATTGAACTCCTGGGGACCCTGTAAATATTAAACTCCTGGGGACCCTGTAAATATTAAACTCCTGGGGAGACCCTGTAAATATTAAACTCCTGGGAGACCTTGTAAATATTAACCTGCTGGTGACCCTGTAAATATTAAACTCTTCGGGAGATCCTGTAAATATTAAACTCCTGGGGAGACCCGGTAAATATTAAACTCCTGGGGAGACCCTGTAAATATTAAACTCCTGGGTAGACCCGGTAAATCTTAAAGTCCTGGGGAGACCCTGTAAATATTAAATTCCTGGGTAGATCCTGTAAATATTAAACTCCTTGGGAGACCCTCTAAATGTTAAACTCCTGGGGACCCTGTAAATATGAAACTCCTGGAGACCCTGTAAATATTAAACTCCTTGGGAGACCCTCTAAATATTAAACTCCTGTGGAGACGCTGTAAATATTAAACTCCGGGGGACTCTGTAAAGGTTAAACTCCTGGGGAGAACCAGTCAATATTAAACTCTTGGGGAGTCACTGTAAATATTAAACTCCTGGCGACCCTGTAAATATTAAACGCCTGGGGAACCAGTAAATAAAAAAACCTCGGTACCCTGCAAATATTAAACTCCTGGGGCGACGCTGTAAATATTAAACTCTTGGAGACCCTGTAAATATAAAACTCTGGAGACCCTGTAAATATGAAACTCCTGGGGACCCTGTAAATATTAAACTCCTGGGGACCCTGCAAATATTAAACTCCTGGAGACCCTGTAAATATTAAATTCCTGGGGCGACCCGGGAAATATTAAACTCTGGGGGACCCTGTAAATATTAAACTCCTGGGGACCCTGTAAATATTGAACTCCTGGGGACCCTGTAAATATTAAACTCCTGGGGACCCTGTAAATATTAAACTCCTGGGGGGACCCTGTAAATATTAAACTCCCGGGGAGACCTTGTAAATATTAACCTGCTGGTGACCCTGTAAATATTAAACACTTCGGGAGATCCTGTAAATATTAAACTCCTGGGGAGACCCGGTAAATATTAAACTCCTGGGTAGACCCGGTAAATCTTAAAGTCCTGGGGAGACCCTGTAAATATTAAATTCCTGGGGAGACCCTGTAAATATTGAACTCCTGGAGAGACCTTGTAAATATTAAACTCCTTGGGATACCCTCTAAATGTAAACTCCTGGGGACCCTGTAAATATTAAACTCCTGGGGAGACCCTGTAAATATTAAACTCCTGGTGAGAACCTGTAAATATTAAATTCCTGGGAAGACCTTGTAAATATTAATCTGCTGGTGACCCTTTAAATATTAAACTCCTCGGGAGATCGTGTAAATATTGAACTCCTGGGGAGACCCTGTAAATATTAAACTCCTGGAGAGACCCTGTAAATATTAAACTCCTGGGGAGACCCTGTAAATATTAAATGCCTGGGGACCCTGTAAATATTGAACTCCTGGGGAGACCCTGTAAATATTAAACTCCTTGGGAGACCCTCTAAATGTTAAACTCCTGGGGACCCTGTAAATATTAAACTCCTGAAGACCCTGTAAATATTAAACTTATTGGGAGACCCTCTAAATGTTAAACTCCTGGGGCGACGCTCTAAATATTAAACTCCTGTGGAGACGCTGTAAATATTAAACTCCGGGGGACTCTGTAAAGGTTAAACTCCTGGGGAGAACCTGTAAATATTAAACTCTTGGGGAGTTACTGTAAATATTAAACTCCTGGCGACCCTGTAAATATTAAACGCATGGGGAATCGGTAAATTAAAAAACCTCGGTACCCTGCAAATATTAAACTCCTGGGGCGACGCTGTAAATATTAAACTCTGGGGGAGCCTGTAAATATTAAACTCCTGGGGACCCTGTAAATATTGAACTCCTGGGGACCCTGTAAATATTAAACTCCTGGGGACCCTGTAAATATTAAACTCCAGGGGAGATCCTGTAAATATTAAACTCCTGGGAGACCTTGTAAATATTAACCTGCTGGTGACCCTGTAAATATTAAACTCTTCGGGAGATCCTGTAAATATTAAACTCCTGGGGAGACCCGGTAAATATTAAACTCCTGGGGAGATCCTGTAAATATTAAATTCCTGGGGAGACCCTGTAAGTATTGAACTCCTGGGGAGATCCTGTAAATATTAAACTCCTTGGGAGACCCTCTAAATGTTAAACTCCTGGGGACCCTGTAAATATGAAACTCCTGGAGACCCTGTAAATATTAAACTCCTTGGGAGACCCTCTAAATGTTAAACTCCTGGGGCGACGCTCTAATTATTAAACTCCTATGGAGACGCTGTAAATATTAAACTCCGGGGGACTCTGTAAAGGTTAAACTCCTGGGAAGATCCTGTCAATATTATACTCCTTGGACCCTGTAAATATTACACTCCTGGGGAGACCCTGTGAATATTAAACTCCTGGGGACCCTGTAAATATTAAACTCCTGGGGAGAACCTGTAAATATTAAACTCCTGGGGACCCTGTAAATATTAAACTCCTGTAGATCCTGTAAATATGAAACTTCTGGAGTCCCTGTAAATATTAAACTCCTGGGGAGACCCTCTAAATGGCAAACTCCTGGGGATCCTGTGAACAATAAACTCGAGGGAGACCCTGTAAATATTGAAATCCTGGGGAGATGCTGTAAATATTAAACTCCTGGAGATCCTGTAAATATTAAGCTGCTGGAGATTCTGTAATATTAAACTCTGGGCACCCTGTAAATATAAAACTCCTGGGGACCCTGTAAATATTAAACTCTTGGGGAGACCCTGAAAATATTAAACTCCTGGGGAGACCCTCTAAATGTTAAACTCCTGGGAACCCTGTAAATATTGAACTCCTGGGGAGACCCTGTAAATATTAAACTCCTCGGGAGATCCTGTAAATATTAAACTCATGGGGAGACCCTGTAAATATTAAACTCTGGGGAGAGCCTGTAAATATTAAACTCCTGGGGAGACCCTGTAAATATTAAACTCCTGGGGAGACTCTGTAAATATTATACTCCTGGGGATCCTGTCAATATTAAACTCCTGGGGTCCCAGTAAATATTGAACTAGTGGGGAGATCCTGTAAATATTATACTCCTGGTGACCCTATAAATATTAAACTCATGGGGAGACCCTGTAAATATTAATCTCCTGGGGAGACCCTGTGAATATTAAACTCCTGGGGACCCTATAAATATTGAACTCCTGGGGAGACCCTGTAAATATTAAACTCCTGGGGAGACCTTGTAAATATTAACCTGCTGGTCACCCTGTAAATATTAAACTCCTCGGGAGATCCTGTAAATATTAAACTCCTGGGGAGACCCTGTAAATATTAAACTCCTGGGGACCCTGTAAATATTAAACTCTGGGGAGACCCTGTAAATATTAAGCTCCTGGGGACCCTGTAAATATTAAACACATGCGGAGACACTGTAAATATTAAACTCCTGGGGACCCTGTAAATATTAAATGCCTGGGGACCCTGTAAATAAAAAAACCTCGGTACCCTGCAAATATTAAACTCCTGGTGCGACGCTGTAAATATTAAACTCTTGGAGTCCCTGTAAATATTAAACTCCTGGGGAGACCCTCTAAATGGCAAACTCCTGGGGACCCTGTGAATATTAAACTCGAGGGAGACCCTGTAAATATTGAAATCCTGGGGAGATGCTGTAAATATTAAACTCCTGGAGATCCTGTAAATATTAAGCTGCTGGAGATTCTGTAATATTAAACTCTGGGCACCCTGTAAATATTAAACTCCTGGGGACCCTGTAAATATTAAACTCTTGGGGAGACCCTGAAAATATTAAACTCCTGGGGAGACCCTCTAAATGTTAAACTCCTGGGAACCCTGTAAATATTGAACTCCTGGGGAGACCCTGTAAATATTAAACTCCTCGGGAGACGCTGTAAATATTAAACTCTGGGGAGAGCCTGTAAATATTAAACTCCTGGGGAGACCCTGTAAATATTAAACTCCTGGGGAGACTCTGTAAATATTATACTCCTGGGGATCCTGTCAATATTAAACTCCTGGGGTCCCAGTAAATATTGAACTAGTGGGGAGATCCTGTAAATATTATACTCCTGGTGACCCTATAAATATTAAACTCATGGGGAGACCCTGTAAATATTAATCTCCTGGGGAGACCCTGTGAATATTAAACTCCTGGGGACCCTATAAATATTGAACTCCTGGGGAGACCCTGTAAATATTAAACTCCTGGGGAGACCATGTAAATATTAACCTGCTGGTCACCCTGTAAATATTAAACTCCTCGGGAGATCCTGTAAATATTAAACTCCTGGGGAGACCCTGTAAATATTAAACTCCTGGGGACCCTGTAAATATTAAACTCTGGGGAGACCCTGTAAATATTAAGCTCCTGGGGACCCTGTAAATATTAAACACATGCGGAGACACTGTAAATATTAAACTCCTGGGGACCCTGTAAATATTAAATGCCTGGGGACCCTGTAAATAAAAAAACCTCGGTACCCTGCAAATATTAAACTCCTGGTGCGACGCTGTAAATATTAAACTCTTGGAGACCCTGTAAATATAAAACTCTGGAGACCCTGTAAATATGAAACTCCCGGGGACCCTGTAAATATTAAACTCCTAGGGACCCTGTAAATATTAAACTCCTGGAGACTCTGTAAATATTGAACTCCTTGGGACCTTGTAAATATTAAACTCCTGGGGACCCTGTAAATATTAAATTCCTGGGGCGACCCTGTAAATATTTAACTCTGGGTGACCATGTAAATGTTAAACTCCTGGGGACCCTGTAAATATTAAACTCCTGGGGAGACCCTGTAAATATTGAACTCCTGGGGAGACCCTTTAAATATTGAACTCCTGGGGAGACTCTTTAAATATTAAACTCTTGGGGAGACCCTGTAAATATTAAACTCCTGGGGAGTCCCTCTAAATATTAAACTCCTGGGGAGACCTTGTAAATATTAACCTGCTGGTGACCCTTTAAATATTAAACACCTCGGGAGATCATGTAAATATTGAACTCCGGGGGCGATGCTGTAAATATTAAGCTCTTGGAGACCCTGAAAATATTAAACTCCTGGGGAGACCCTCTAAATGTTAAACTCCTGGGAACCCTGTAAATATTGAACTCCTGGGGAGACCCTGTAAATATTAAACTCCTCGGGAGATCCTGTAAATATTAAACTCATGGGGAGACCCTGTAAATATTAAACTCTGGGGAGAGCCTGTAAATATTAAACTCCTGGGGAGACCCTGTAAATATTAAACTCCTGGGGAGACTCTGTAAATATTATACTCCTGGGGATCCTGTCAATATTAAACTCCTGGGGTCCCAGTAAATATTGAACTAGTGGGGAGATCCTGTAAATATTATACTCCTGGTGACCCTATAAATATTAAACTCATGGGGAGACCCTGTAAATATTAATCTCCTGGGGAGACCCTGTGAATATTAAACTCCTGGGGACCCTATAAATATTGAACTCCTGGGGAGACCCTGTAAATATTAAACTCCTGGGGAGACCTTGTAAATATTAACCTGCTGGTCACCCTGTAAATATTAAACTCCTCGGGAGATCCTGTAAATATTAAACTCCTGGGGAGACCCTGTAAATATTAAACTCCTGGGGACCCTGTAAATATTAAACTCTGGGGAGACCCTGTAAATATTAAGCTCCTGGGGACCCTGTAAATATTAAACACATGCGGAGACACTGTAAATATTAAACTCCTGGGGACCCTGTAAATATTAAATGCCTGGGGACCCTGTAAATAAAAAAACCTCGGTACCCTGCAAATATTAAACTCCTGGTGCGACGCTGTAAATATTAAACTCTTGGAGTCCCTGTAAATATTAAACTCCTGGGGAGACCCTCTAAATGGCAAACTCCTGGGGACCCTGTGAATATTAAACTCGAGGGAGACCCTGTAAATATTGAAATCCTGGGGAGATGCTGTAAATATTAAACTCCTGGAGATCCTGTAAATATTAAGCTGCTGGAGATTCTGTAATATTAAACTCTGGGCACCCTGTAAATATTAAACTCCTGGGGACCCTGTAAATATTAAACTCTTGGGGAGACCCTGAAAATATTAAACTCCTGGGGAGACCCTCTAAATGTTAAACTCCTGGGAACCCTGTAAATATTGAACTCCTGGGGAGACCCTGTAAATATTAAACTCCTCGGGAGACCCTGTAAATATTAAACTCTGGGGAGAGCCTGTAAATATTAAACTCCTGGGGAGACCCTGTAAATATTAAACTCCTGGGGAGACTCTGTAAATATTATACTCCTGGGGATCCTGTCAATATTAAACTCCTGGGGTCCCAGTAAATATTGAACTAGTGGGGAGATCCTGTAAATATTATACTCCTGGTGACCCTATAAATATTAAACTCATGGGGAGACCCTGTAAATATTAATCTCCTGGGGAGACCCTGTGAATATTAAACTCCTGGGGACCCTATAAATATTGAACTCCTGGGGAGACCCTGTAAATATTAAACTCCTGGGGAGACCATGTAAATATTAACCTGCTGGTCACCCTGTAAATATTAAACTCCTCGGGAGATCCTGTAAATATTAAACTCCTGGGGAGACCCTGTAAATATTAAACTCCTGGGGACCCTGTAAATATTAAACTCTGGGGAGACCCTGTAAATATTAAGCTCCTGGGGACCCTGTAAATATTAAACACATGCGGAGACACTGTAAATATTAAACTCCTGGGGACCCTGTAAATATTAAATGCCTGGGGACCCTGTAAATAAAAAAACCTCGGTACCCTGCAAATATTAAACTCCTGGTGCGACGCTGTAAATATTAAACTCTTGGAGACCCTGTAAATATAAAACTCTGGAGACCCTGTAAATATGAAACTCCCGGGGACCCTGTAAATATTAAACTCCTAGGGACCCTGTAAATATTAAACTCCTGGAGACTCTGTAAATATTGAACTCCTTGGGACCTTGTAAATATTAAACTCCTGGGGACCCTGTAAATATTAAATTCCTGGGGCGACCCTGTAAATATTTAACTCTGGGTGACCATGTAAATGTTAAACTCCTGGGGACCCTGTAAATATTAAACTCCTGGGGAGACCCTGTAAATATTGAACTCCTGGGGAGACCCTTTAAATATTGAACTCCTGGGGAGACTCTTTAAATATTAAACTCTTGGGGAGACCCTGTAAATATTAAACTCCTGGGGAGTCCCTCTAAATATTAAACTCCTGGGGAGACCTTGTAAATATTAACCTGCTGGTGACCCTTTAAATATTAAACACCTCGGGAGATCATGTAAATATTGAACTCCGGGGGCGATGCTGTAAATATTAAGCTCTTGGAGACCCTGTAAATATGAAACTCCTGGGGACCCTGTAAATATTAAACTCCTGGAGACACTGTAAATATTAAATTCCTGGGGCGACCCGGTAAATATTAAACTCCTGGTGACCTGTAAATATGCAACTCCTGGAGACCCTTTAAATATGAAACTCCTGGGGACCCTGTAAATATTAAACTCCTGGGAGACCCTGTAAATAATTAACTCCTGGGGAGATACTGTAAATATTAAACTCCTGGAGATCCTGTAAATATTAAACTGCTGGAGATTCTGTAATATTAAACGCTGGGGGACCCTGTAAATATTGAACTCCTGGGGAGACCCTTCAAATATTGAACTCCTGGGGAGACTCTTTAAATATTAAACTCTTGGGGAGACCATGTAAATATTAAACTCCTGGGGAGTCCCTCTAAATGTTAAACTCCTGGGGACCCTGTAAATATTAAACTCCTGGGGAGACCCTGTAAATATTAAACTCCTGGTGAGAACCTGTAAATATTAAATTCCTGGGAAGACCTTGTAAATATTAACCTGCTGGTGACCCTTTAAATATTAAACTCCTCGGGAGATCGTGTAAATATTGAACTCCTGGGGAGACCCTGTAAATATTAAACTCCTGGAGAGACCCTGTAAATATTAAACTCCTGGGGAGACCCTGTAAATATTAAATGCCTGGGGACCCTGTAAATATTGACCTCCTGGGGAGACCCTGTAAATATTAAACTCCTTGGGAGACCCTCTAAATGTTAAACTCCTGGGGACCCTGCAAATATTAAACTCCTGGAGACCCTGTAAATATTAAACTCATTGGGAGACCCTCTAAATGTTAAACTCCAGGGGCGACGCTCTAAATATTAAACTCCTGTGGAGACGCTGTAAATATTAAACTCCGGGGGACTCTGTAAAGGTTAAACTCCTGGGGAGAACCTGTAAATATTAAACTCTTGGGGAGTTACTGTAAATATTAAACTCCTGGCGACCCTGTAAATATTAAACGCCTGGGGAATCGGTAAATTAAAAAACCTCGGTACCCTGCAAATATTAAACTCCTGGGGCGACGCTGTAAATATTAAACTCTTGGAGACCCTGTAAATATAAAACTCTGGAGACCCTGTAAATATTAAACTCCTGGGGACCCTGTAAATATTAAACTCCTGGAGACCCTGTAAATATTAAATTCCTGGGGCGACCCGGGAAATATTAAACTCTGGGGGAGCCTGTAAATATTAAACTCCTGGGGACCCTGTAAATATTGAACTCCTGGGGACCCTGTAAATATTAAACTCCTGGGGACCCTGTAAATATTAAACTCCTGGGGAGACCCTGTAAATATTAAACTCCTGGGAGACCTTGTAAATATTAACCTGCCGGTGACCCTGTAAATATTAAACTCTTCGGGAGATCCTGTAAATATTAAACTCCTGGGGAGACCCGGTAAATATTAAACTCCTGGGGAGACCCTGTAAATATTAAACTCCTGGGGAGACCCGGTAAATCTTAAAGTCCTGGGGTGACCCTGTAAATATTAAATTCCTGGGGAGACCCTGTAAATATTGAACTCCTTGGGAGACCCTCTAAATGTTTAACTCCTGGGGACCCTGCAAATATGAAACGCCTGGAGACCCTGTAAATATTAAACTGCTTGTGAGACCCTCTAAATGTTAAACTCCTGGGGCAACGCTCTAATTATTAAACTCCTGTGGAGACGCTGTAAATATTAAACTCCGGGGGACTCTGTAAAAGTTAAATTCCTGGGGAGAACCTTTAATATTAAACTCTTGGGGAGTCACTGTAAATATTAAACTCCTGGCGACCCTGTAAATATTGAACACCTGGGGAAACGGTAAATAAAAAAACCTCGGTACCCTGCAAATATTAAACTCATGGGGCGACGCTGTAAATATTAAGCTCTTGGTGACCCTGTAAATATAAAACTCTGGAGACCCTGTAAATATGAAACTCCTGGGGACCCTGTAAATATTAAACTCCTGGAGACCCTGTAAATATTAAATTCTTGGGGCGACCCGGTAAATATTAAACTCCTGGTGACCTGTAAATATGAAACTCCTGGAGACCCTGTAAATATTAAAGTCCTGGGGACCTGTAAATATTAAACTCCTGGGAGACCCTGTAAATAATGAACTCCTGGGGAGATGCTGTAAATATTAAACTTTTGGAGCTCCTGTAAATATTAAGCTGCTGGAGATTCTGTAATATTAAACGCTGGGGGACCCTGTAAATATTAAACTCCTGGGGGCGACCCTGTTAATATTAAACTCCTGGGGAGACCCTCTAAATGTTAAACTCCTGGGAACCCTGTAAATATTAAACTCCTGGGGAACCTGTAAATATTAAACACATGGGGAGACACTGTAAATATTAAACTCCTGGGGACCCTGTAAATATTAAATGCCTGGGGACCCTGTAAATAAAAAAATCTCGGTACCCTGCAAATATTAAACTCCTGGGGCGACGCTGTAAATATTAAACTCTTGGAGACCCTGTAAATATAAAACTCTGGAGACCCTGTAAATATGAAACTCCCGGGGACCCTGTAAATATTAAACTCCTGGGGACCCTGTAAATATTGAACTCCTTGGGACCCTGTAAATATTAAACTCCTGGGGACCCTGTAAATATTAAATTCCTGGGGCGACCCGGTAAATATTTAACTCTGGGTGACCCTGTAAATATTAAACTCCTGGGGACCCTGTAAATATTAAAACCCTGGGGAGACCCTCTAAATTTTAAACTCCTGGGGACCCTGTAAATATTAAACTCCTGGGGAGACCCTGTAAATATTGAACGCCTGGGGAGACCCTTTAAATATTGAACTCCTGGGGAGACTCTTTAAATATTAAACTCTTGGGGAGACTCTGTAAATATTAAACTCCTGGGTAGTCCCTCTAAATATTAAACTCCTGGGGTGACCTTGTAAATATTAACCTGCTGGTGACCCTTTAAATATTAAACACCTCGGGAGATCGTGTAAATATTGAACTCCGGGGGAGACCCTGTAAATATTAAACTCTTGGGGAGACCCTGTAAATATTAAATTTCTGGTGACCCTGTAAATAAAAAAACCTCGGTACCCTGCAAATATTAAACTCCTGTGGCGACGCTGTAAATATTAAACTCTTGGAGACCCTGTAAATATAAAACTCTGGAGACCCTGTAAATATGAAACTCCTGGGGACCCTGTAAATATGAAACTCCTGGGGACCCTGTAAATATTCAACTCCTGGGAACCCTGTAAATATTAAACTCCTGGAGACGCTGTAAATATAAAACTCTGGAGACCCTGTAAATATGAAACTCCCGGGGACCCTGTAAATATTAAACTCCTGGGGACCCTGCAAATATTAAACTCCTGGAGACCCTGTAAATATTGAACTCCTTGGGACCCTGTAAATATTAAACTCCTGGGGACCCTGTAAATATTAAATTCCTGGGGCGACCCGGTAAATATTTAACTCTCGGTGACCATGTAAATATTAAACTCCTGGGGACCCCGTAAATATTAAACCCCTGGGGAGACCCACTAAATGTTAAACTCCTGGGGACCCTGTAAATATTAAACTCCTGGGGAGACCCTGTAAATATTGAACGCCTGGGGAGACCCTTTAAATATTGAACTCCTGGGGAGACTCTTTAAATATTAAACTCTTGGGGAGACCCTGTAAATATTAAACTCCTGGGGAGTCCCTCTAAATATTAAACTCCTGGGGAGACCCTGTAAATATTAAACTCCTGGGGACCCTGTAGATATTAAACTCCTGGAGATCCTGTAGATATTAAACTCGTGGAGATCCTGTAAATATTAAATTCCTGGGGCGACCCGGGAAATATTAAACTCTGGGAGACCCTGTAAATATTAAACTCCTGGGGACCCTGGAAATATTTAACTCCTGGTGACCCTGTAAATATTAAACTCCTGGAGACGCTGTAAATATTAAATTCCTGGAGCGACCTGGTAAATATTTAACTCTGGGGGACCATGTAAATATTAAACTCCTGGGGAGACCCTGTAAATATTGAACTCCTGGGTACCCTGTAAATATTAAACTCCTGGGGACCCTGTAAATATTAAACTCCTGGGGACCCTGTAAATATTAAACTCCTGGGGACCCTGTAGATATTAAACTCCTGGAGATCCTGTAAATATTAAATTCCTGGGGCGACCCGGGAAATATTAAACTCTGGGGGACCCTGTAAATATTAAACTCCTGGGGACCCTGTAAATATTAAACTCCTGGAGACCCTGTAAATATTAAATTCCTGGAGTGACCTGGTAAATATTTAACTCTGGGGGACCATGTAAATATTAAACTCCTGTGGAGATCCTTTAAATATTGAACTCCTGGGGACCCTGTAAATATTAAACTCCTGGGGACCCTGTAAATATTAAACTCCTGGGGACCCTGTAAATATTAAACTCCTGGGGAGACCCTCTAAATGTTAAACTCCTGGGGACCCTGTAAATATTAAACTCCTGGGGAGACCCTGTAAATATCGAACTCCTGTGGAGACCCTTTAAATATTGAACTCTTGGGGAGACCCTGTAAATATTAAACTCCTGGGGACCCTGTAAATATTAAAACCCTGGGGAGACCCTCTAAATTTTAAACTCCTGGGGACCCTGTAAATATTAAACTCCTGGGGAGACCCTGTAAATATTGAACGCCTGGGGAGACCCTTTAAATATTGAACTCCTGGGGAGACTCTTTAAATATTAAACTCTTGGGGAGACTCTGTAAATATTAAACTCCTGGGTAGTCCCTCTAAATATTAAACTCCTGGGGTGACCTTGTAAATATTAACCTGCTGGTGACCCTTTAAATATTAAACACCTCGGGAGATCGTGTAAATATTGAACTCCGGGGGAGACCCTGTAAATATTAAACTCTTGGGGAGACCCTGTAAATATTAAATTTCTGGTGACCCTGTAAATAAAAAAACCTCGGTACCCTGCAAATATTAAACTCCTGTGGCGACGCTGTAAATATTAAACTCTTGGAGACCCTGTAAATATAAAACTCTGGAGACCCTGTAAATATGAAACTCCTGGGGACCCTGTAAATATGAAACTCCTGGGGACCCTGTAAATATTCAACTCCTGGGAACCCTGTAAATATTAAACTCCTGGAGACGCTGTAAATATAAAACTCTGGAGACCCTGTAAATATGAAACTCCCGGGGACCCTGTAAATATTAAACTCCTGGGGACCCTGCAAATATTAAACTCCTGGAGACCCTGTAAATATTGAACTCCTTGGGACCCTGTAAATATTAAACTCCTGGGGACCCTGTAAATATTAAATTCCTGGGGCGACCCGGTAAATATTTAACTCTCGGTGACCATGTAAATATTAAACTCCTGGGGACCCCGTAAATATTAAACCCCTGGGGAGACCCACTAAATGTTAAACTCCTGGGGACCCTGTAAATATTAAACTCCTGGGGAGACCCTGTAAATATTGAACGCCTGGGGAGACCCTTTAAATATTGAACTCCTGGGGAGACTCTTTAAATATTAAACTCTTGGGGAGACCCTGTAAATATTAAACTCCTGGGGAGTCCCTCTAAATATTAAACTCCTGGGGAGACCCTGTAAATATTAAACTCCTGGGGACCCTGTAGATATTAAACTCCTGGAGATCCTGTAGATATTAAACTCGTGGAGATCCTGTAAATATTAAATTCCTGGGGCGACCCGGGAAATATTAAACTCTGGGAGACCCTGTAAATATTAAACTCCTGGGGACCCTGGAAATATTTAACTCCTGGTGACCCTGTAAATATTAAACTCCTGGAGACGCTGTAAATATTAAATTCCTGGAGCGACCTGGTAAATATTTAACTCTGGGGGACCATGTAAATATTAAACTCCTGGGGAGACCCTGTAAATATTGAACTCCTGGGTACCCTGTAAATATTAAACTCCTGGGGACCCTGTAAATATTAAACTCCTGGGGACCCTGTAAATATTAAACTCCTGGGGACCCTGTAGATATTAAACTCCTGGAGATCCTGTAAATATTAAATTCCTGGGGCGACCCGGGAAATATTAAACTCTGGGGGACCCTGTAAATATTAAACTCCTGGGGACCCTGTAAATATTAAACTCCTGGAGACCCTGTAAATATTAAATTCCTGGAGTGACCTGGTAAATATTTAACTCTGGGGGACCATGTAAATATTAAACTCCTGTGGAGATCCTTTAAATATTGAACTCCTGGGGACCCTGTAAATATTAAACTCCTGGGGACCCTGTAAATATTAAACTCCTGGGGACCCTGTAAATATTAAACTCCTGGGGAGACCCTCTAAATGTTAAACTCCTGGGGACCCTGTAAATATTAAACTCCTGGGGAGACCCTGTAAATATCGAACTCCTGTGGAGACCCTTTAAATATTGAACTCTTGGGGAGACCCTGTAAATATTAAACTCCTGGGGAGTCCCTCTAAATGTTAAACTCCTGGGGACCCTGTTAATATTAAACTCCTGGGGAGACCCTGTAAATATTAAACTCCTGGGGAGACCTTGTAAATATTAACCTGCTGGTGACCCTGTAAATATTAAACTCCTCGGGAGATCGTGTAAATATTAAACTCCTGGGGAGACCCTGTAAATATTGAACTCCTGGGGAGCCCCTGTAAATATTGAACTCCTGGGGAGACCCTGTAAATATTGAACTCCTGGGGAGACCCTGTAAATATTAAACTCCTGGGGAGACCCTCTAAATGTTAAACTCCTGGGAGACCCTGTAATGAACTCCTGGGGAGATGCTGTAAATATTAAACTCCTGGAGATCCTGTAAATATTAAGCTGCTGGAAATTCTGTAATATTAAACGCTGGGGGACCCTGTAAATATTAAACTCCTGGGGACGACCCTGTTAATATTAAACTCCTGGAGACCCTGTAAATATTAAACTACTGGGGACCCTGTAAATATTAAACTTCTGGGGAGACTCTGTAAATATTAAACTCCTGGGAACCCTGTAAATATTAAACTCCTGGGGACCCTGTAAATATTAAACACATGGGGAGACACTATCAATATTAAACTCCTGGGGACCCTGTAAATATTAAATGCCTGGCGACCCTGTAAATAAAAAAACCTCGGTACCCTGCAAATATTAAACTCCTGGGGCGACGCTGTAAATATTAAACTCTTGGAGACCCTGTAAATATAAAACTCTGGAGACCTTCTAAATATGAAACTCCCGGGGACCCTGTAAATATTAAACTCCTGGGGACCCTGTAAATATTAAACTCCTGGAGACCCTGTAAATATTGAACTCCTTGGGACCCTGTAAATATTAAACTCCTGGGGACCCTGTAAATATTAAATTCCTGGGGCGACCCAGTAAACATTTAACTCTGGGTGACCCTGTAAATATTAAACTCCTGGGGAGACCCTGTAAATATTGAACGCCTGGGGAGACCCTTTAAATATTGAACTCCTTGGGAGACTCTTTAAATATTAAACTCTTGGGGAGACCCTGTAAATATTAAACTCCTGGGGAGTCCCTCTAAATATTAAACTCCTGGGGAGACCTTGTAAATATTAACCTGCTGGTGACCCTTTAAATATTAAACACCTCGGGAGATCGTGTAAATATTGAACACCAGGGGAGACACTGTAAATAAAAAAACCTCGGTACCCTGCAAATATTAAACTCCTGGGGCGACGCTGTAAATATTAAACTCTTGGAGACCCTGTAAATATAAAACTCTGGAGACCCTGTAAATATGAAACTCCTGGGGACCCTGTAAATATTAAACTCCTGGGGACCCTGTAGATATTAAATTCCTGGGGCGACCCGGGAAATATTAAACTCCTGGGGACCCTGTAAATATTAAACTCCTGGGGACCCTGTAAATATTGAACTCCTGGGGACCCTGTAAATATTAAACTCCTGGGGACCCTTGGAGACCCTGTAAGTATTAAATTCCTGGACCGATCCGGTAAATATTTAACTCTGGGGGACCCTGTAAATATTAAACTCCTGGGGTGACCCTGTAAATATTGAACTCCTGTGGAGACCGTTTAAATATTGAACTCCTGGGGACCCTGTAAATATTAAACTCCTGGGGACCCTGTAAGTATTAAACTCCTGGGGACCCTGTAAATATTAAACTCCTGGGGAGACCCTCTAAATGTTAAACTCCTGGGGACCCTGTAAATATTAAACTCCTGGGGAGACCCTGTAAATATTGAACTCCTGTGGAGACCCTTTAAATATTGAACTCCTGGGGAGACCCTGTAAATATTAAACTCTTGGGGAGACCCTGTAAATATTAAACTCCTGGGGAGTCCCTCTAAATGTTAAACTCCTGGGGACCCTGTAAATATTAAACTCCTGGGGAGACCCTCTAAATGTTAAACTCCTGGGGACCCTGTAAATATTAAACTCCTGGGGAGACCCTGTAAATATTGAACTCCTGTGGAGACCCTTTAAATATTGAACTCCTGGGGAGACCCTTTAAATATTAAACTCTTGGGGAGACCCTGTAAATATTAAACTCCAGGGGAGTCCCTCTAAATGTTAAACTCCTGGGGACCCTGTAAATATTAAACTCCTGGGGAGACCCTGTAAATATTAAACTCCTGGCAAGCCCCTGTAAATATTGAACTCCTGGGGAGACCCTGTAAATAATAAACTCCTGGGGAGACCCTCGAAATGTTAAACTCCTGGGGACACTGTAAATATTAAACTCATGTGGGCGACCCTGTTATTATTAACCTCCTGGATACCCTGTAAATATTAAACTCCTGGGGACCCTGCAAATATTAAACACCTGGGGAGACCCTGTAAATATTAAACTCCTGGGGAGATACTGTAAATATTAAACTCCTGGGGAGACCTTCTATATATTTAACTCCTGGGGTGACCCTGTAAATATTAACCTCCTGGGGACCCTGTAAATATTGAACTCCGAGGGAGCCTGTAAATAAAAAAACCTCAGGACCCGGCAAATATTAAACTCCTGGTGAGACCCTGTAAATATTATACTCCTGGTGACCCTGTAAATATTAATCTCCTGGGGAGACCCTGTGAATATTAAACTCCTGGGGACCCTGTAAATATTGAACTCCTGGGGAGACCCTGTAAATATTAAACTCCTGGGGAGACCATGTAAATATTAACCTGCTGGTGACCCTGTAAATATTAAACTCCTGTAGATGCTGTAAATATGAAACTCCTGGAGTCCCTGTAAATATTAAACTCCTGGGGAGACCCTGTAAATATTAAACTCCTGGGGAGACCTTGTAAATATTAACCTGCTGGTCACCATGTAAATATTAAACTCCTCGGGAGATCCTGTAAATATTGAACTCCTGGGGAGACCCTTTAAATTTTGAACTCCTGGGGAGACTCTTTAAATATTAAACTCTTGGGGAGACCCTGTAAATATTAAACTCCTGGGGAGTCCCTCTAAATATTAAACTCCTGGGGAGACCTTGTAAATATTAACCTGCTGGTGACCCTTTAAATATTAAACACCTCGGGAGATCATGTAAATATTGAACTCCGGGGGCGACGCTGTAAATATTAAGCTCTTGGAGACCCTGTAAATATCAAACTCTGGAGACCCTGTAAATATGAAACTCCTGGGGACCCTGTAAATATTAAACTCCTGGAGACACTGTAAATATTAAATTCCTGGGGCGACCCGGTAAATATTAAACTCCTGGTGACCTGTAAATATGCAACTCCTGGAGACCCTTTAAATATGAAACTCCTGGGGACCCTGTAAATATTAAACTCCTGGGAGACCCTGTAAATAATTAACTCCTGGGGAGATACTGTAAATATTAAACTCATGGAGATCCTGTAAATATTAAACTGCTGGAAATTCTGTAATATTAAACGCTGGGGGACCCTGTAAATATTGAACTCCTGGGGAGACTCTTTAAATATTAAACTCTTGGGGAGACCATGTAAATATTAAACTCCTGGGGAGTCCCTCTAAATGTTAAACTCCTGGGGACCCTGTAAATATTAAACTCCTGGGGAGACCCTGTAAATATTAAACTCCTGGTGAGAACCTGTAAATATTAAATTCCTGGGAAGACCTTGTAAATATTAACCTGCTGGTGACCCTTTAAATATTAAACTCCTCGGGAGATCGTGTAAATATTGAACTCCTGGGGAGACCCTGTAAATATTAAACTCCTGGGGAGACCCTGTAAATATTAAACTCCTGGGGAGACCCTGTAAATATTAAATGCCTGGGGACTCTGTAAATATTGAACTCCTGGGGAGACCCTGTAAATACTAAACTCCTTGGGAGACCCTCTAAATGTTAAACTCCTGGGGACCCTGTAAATATTAAACTCCTGGAGACCCTGTAAATATTAAACTCCTTGGGAGACCCTCTAAATGTTAAACTCCTGGGGCGACGCTCTAAATATTAAACTCCTGTGGAGGCGCTGTAAATATTAAACTCCGGGGGACTCTGTAAAGGTTAAACTCCTGGGGAGAACCTGTAAATATTAAACTCTTGGGGAGTCACTGTAAATATTAAACTCCTGGCGACCCTGTAAATATTAAACGCCTGGGGAACCAGTAAATAAAAAAACCTCGGTACCCTGCAAATATTAAACTCCTGGGGCGACGCTGCAAAGATTAAATTCTTGGAGACCCTGTAAATATAAAACTCTGGAGACCCTGTAAATATGAAACTCCTGGGGTCCCTGTAAATATTAAACTCCTGGGGACCCTGTAAATATTAAACTCCTGGAGACCCTGTAAATATGAAATTCCTGGGGCGACCCGGGAAATATTAAGCTCTGGGGGACCCTGTAAATATTAAACTCCTGGGGACCCTGTAAAGATTGAACTCCTGGGGACCCTGTAAATATTAAACTCCTGGGGACCCTGTAAATATTAAACTCCTAGGGAGACCCTGTAAATATTAAACTCCCGGGGAGACCTTGTAAATATTAACCTGCTGGTGACCCTGTAAATATTAAACACTTCGGGAGATCCTGTAAATATTAAACTCCTGGGGAGACCCGGTAAATATTAAACTCCTGGGGAGACCCTGTAAATATTAAACTCCTGGGTAGACCCGGTAAATCTTAAAGTCCTGGGGAGACCCTGTAAATATTAAATTCCTGGGGAGACCCTGTAAATATTTAACTCCTTGGGAGACCCTCTAAATGTTAAACTCCTGGGGACCCTGTAAATATTAAACTCCTGGGGAGACCCTGTAAATATTAAACTCCTGGTGAGAACCTGTAAATATTAAATTCCTGGGAAGACCTTGTAAATATTAACCTGCTGGTGACCCTTTAAATATTAAACTCCTCGGGAGATCGTGTAAATATTGAACTCCTGGGGAGACCCTGTAAATATTAAACTCCTGTGGAGACCCTGTAAATTTTAAACTCCTGGGGAGACCCTGTAAATATTAAATGCCTGGGGACCCTGTAAATATTGAACTCCTGGGGAGACCCTGTAAATATTAAACTCCTTGGGAGACCCTCTAAATGTTAAACTCCTGGGGACCCTGCAAATATTAAACTCCTGGAGACCCTGTAAATATTAAACTCATTGGGAGACCCTCTAAATGTTAAACTCCTGGGGCGACGCTCTAAATATTAAACTCCTGTGGAGACGCTGTAAATATTAAACTCCGGGGGACTCTGTAAAGGTTAAACTCCTGGGGAGAACCTGTAAATATTAAACTCTTGGGGAGTTACTGTAAATATTAAACTCCTGGCAACCCTGTAAATATTAAACGCCTGGGGAATCGGTAAATTAAAAAACCTCGGTACCCTGCAAATATTAAACTCCTGGGGCGACGCTGTAAATATTAAACTCTTGGAGACCCTGTAAATATAAAACTCTGGAGACCCGGTAAATATGAAACTCCTGGGGACCCTGTAAATATTAAACTCCTTGGGACCCTGTAAATATTAAACTCCTGGAGACCCTGTAAATATTAAATTCTTGGGGCGACCCGGGAAATATTAAACTCTGGGGGAGCCTGTAAATATTAAACTCCTGGGGACCCTGTAAATATTGAACTCCTGGGGACCCTGTAAATATTAAACTCCTGGGGACCCTGTAAATATTAAACTCCTGGGGAGACCCTGTAAATATTAAACTCCTGGGAGACCTTGTAAATATTAACCTGCCGGTGACCCTGTAAATATTAAACTCTTCGGGAGATCCTGTAAATATTAAACTCCTGGGGAGACCCGGTAAATATTAAACTCCTGGGGAGACCCTGTAAATATTAAACTCCTGGGGAGACCCGGTAAATCTTAAAGTCCTGGGGTGACCCTGTAAATATTAAATTCCTGGGGAGACCCTGTAAATATTGAACTCCTGGGGAGACCCTGTAAATATTAAACTCCTTGGGAGACCCTCTAAATGTTAAACTCCTGGGGACCCTGTAAATATGAAACTCCTGGAGACCCTGTAAATATTAAACTGCTTGGGAGACCCTCTAAATATTAAACTCCTGGGGAGACCCTGTAAATATTAAACTCCTGGGGCGACGCTCTAATTATTAAACTCCTGTGGAGACGCTGTAAATATTAAACTCCGGGGGACTCTGTAAAGGTTAAACTCCTGGGGAGAACCTGTAAATATTAAACTCTTGGGGAGTCACTGTAAATATTAAACTCCTGGCGACCCTGTAAATATTAAACACCTGGGGAAACGGTAAATAAAAAAACCTCGGGACCCTGCAAATATTAAACTCATGGGGCGACGCTGTAAATATTAAGCTCTTGGTGACACTGTAAATATAAAACTCTGGAGACCCTGTAAATATGAAACTCCTGGGGACCCTGTAAATATTAAACTCCTGGAGACCCTGTAAATATTAAATTCTTGGGGCGACCCGGTAAATATTAAACTCCTGGTGACCTGTAAATATGAAACTCCTGGAGACCCTGTAAATATTAAAGTCCTGGGGACCTGTAAATATTAAACTCCTGGGAGACCCTGTAAATAATGAACTCCTGGGGAGATGCTGTAAATATTAAACTTCTGGAGCTCCTGTAAATATTAAGCTGCTGGAGATTCTGTAATATTAAACGCTGGGGGACCCTGTAAATATTAAACTCCTGGGGGCGACCCTGTTAATATTAAACTCCTGGGGAGACCCTCTAAATGTTAAACTCCTGGCAACCCTGTAAATATTAAACTCCTGGGAACCCTGTAAATATTAAACTCCTGGGGAACCTGTAAATATTAAACACATGGGGAGACACTGTAAATATTAAACTCCTGGGGACCCTGTAAATATTAAATGCCTGGGGACCCTGTAAATAAAAAAACCTCGGTACCCTGCAAATATTAAACTCCTGGGGCGACACTGTAAATATTAAACTCTTGGAGACCCTGTAAATATAAAACTCTGGAGACCCTGTAAATATGAAACTCCCGGGGACCCTGTAAATATTAAACTCCTGGGGACCCTGTAAATATTGAACTCCTTGGGACCCTGTAAATATTAAACTCCTGGGGACCCTGTAAGTATTAAATTCCTGGGGCGACCCGGTAAATATTTAACTCTGGGTGACCCTGTAAATATTAAACTCCTGGGGACCCTGTAAATATTAAACCCCTGGGGAGACCCTCTAAATTTTAAACTCCTGGGGACCCTGTAAATAGTAAACTCCTGGGGAGACCCTGTAAATATTGAACGCCTGGGGAGACCCTTTAAATATTGAACTCCTGGGGAGACTCTTTAAATATTAAACTCTTGGGGAGACTCTGTAAATATTAAACTCCTGGGTAGTCCCTCTAAGTATTAAACTCCTGGGGTGACCTTGTAAATATTAACCTGCTGGTGACCCTTTAAATATTAAACACCTCGGGAGATCGTGTAAATATTGAACTCCGGGGGAGACACTGTAAATATTAAACTCCTGGGGAGACTCTGTGAATATTAAACTCCTGGGGAGACCCTGTAAATATTAAATGTCTGGTGACCCTGTAAATAAAAAAACCTCGGTACCCTGCAAATATTAAACTCCTGTGGCGACGCTGTAAATATTAAACTCTTGGAGACCCTGTAAATATAAAACTCTGGAGACCCTGTAAATATGAAACTCCTGGGGACCCTGTAAATATTCAACTCCTGGGAACCCTGTAAATATTAAACTCCTGGAGACGCTGTAAATATAAAACTCTGGAGACCCTGTAAATATGAAACTCCCGGGGACCCTGTAAATATTAAACTCCTGGGGACCCTGCAAATATTGAACTCCTTGGGACCCTGTAAATATTAAACTCCTGGGGCGACCCGGTAAATATTTAACTCTGGGTGACCATGTAAATATTAAATTCCTGGGGACCCTGTAAATATTAAACCCCTGGGGAGACCCACTAAATGTTAAACTCCTGGGGACCCTGTAAATATTAAACTCCTGGGGAGACCCTGTAAATATTGAACGCCTGGGGAGACCCTTTAAATATTGAACTCCTGGGGAGACTCTTTAAATATTAAACTCTTGGGAAGACCCTGTAAATATTAAACTCCTGGGGAGTCCCTCTAAATATTAAACTCCTGGGGAGACCTTGTAAATATTAACCTGCTGGTGACCCTTTAAATATTAAACACCTCGGGAGATCATGTAAATATTGAACTCCGGGGGAGACCCTGTAAATATTAAACTCCTGGGGAGACTCTGTAAATATTAAACTCCTGGGGACCCTGTAGATATTAAACTCCTGGAGATCCTGTAGATATTAAACTCGTGGAGATCCTGTAAATATTAAATTCCTGGGGCGACCCGGGAAATATTAAACTCTGGGGGACCCTGTAAATATTAAACTCCTGGGGACCCTGTAAATATTAAACTCCTGGGGACCCTGTAAATATTAAACTCCTGAAGACCCTGTAAATATTAAATTCCTGGAGCGACCTGGTAAATATTTAACTCTGGGGGACCATGTAAATATTAAACTCCTGGGGAGACCCTGTAAATATTGAACTCCTGGGGATCCTGTAAATATTAAACTCCTGGGGACCCTGTAAATATTAAACTCCTGGGGACCCTGTCGATATTAAACTCCTGGAGATCCTGTAAATATTAAATTCCTGGGGCGACCCTGGAAATATTAAACTCTGGGGGACCCTGTAAATATTAAACTCCTGGGGACCCTGGAAATATTTAACTCCTGGGGACCCTGTAAATATTAAACTCCTGGGGACCCTGTAGATATTAAATTCCTGGAGATCCTGTAAATATTAAATTCCTGGGGCGACCCTGTAAATATTTAACTCTGGGGGACCACGTAAATATTAAACTCCTGGGGAGACCCTGTAAATATTGAACTCCTGTGGAGATCCTTTAAATATTGAACTCCTGGGGACCCTGTAAATATTAAACTCCTGGGGACCCTGTAAATATTAAACTCCTGGGGACCCTGTAAATATTAAACTCCTGGGGACCCTGTAAATATTAAACTCCTGGGGAGACCCTGTAAATATCGAACTCCTGTGGAGACCCTTTAAATATTGAACTCCTGGGGAGACCCTTTAAATATTAAACTCTTGGGGAGACCCTGTAAATATTAAACTCCTGGGGAGTCCCTCTAAATGTTAAACTCCTGGGGACCCTGTTAATAGTAAACTCCTGGGGAGACCCTGTAAATATTAAACTCCTGGGGAGACCTTGTAAATATTAACCTGCTGGTGACCCTGTAAATATTAAACTCCTCGGGAGATCGTGTAAATATTAAACTCCTGGGGAGACCCTGAAAATATTGAACTCCTGGGGAGCCCCTGTAAATATTGAACTCCTGGGGAGACCCTGAAAATATTGAACTCCTGGGGAGCCCCTGTAAATATTAAACTCCTGGGGAGACCCTCTAAATGTTAAACTCCTGGGAGACCCTGTAAATAATGAACTCCTGGAGAGATGCTGTAAATATTAAACTCCTGGAGATCCTGTAAATATTAAGCTGCTGGAAATTCTGTAATATTAAACGCTGGGGGACCCTGTAAATATTAAACTCCTGGGGGCGACCCTGTTAATATTAAACTCCTGGAGACCCTGTAAATATTAAACATCTGGGGACCCTGTAAATATTAAACTTCTGGGGAGACTCTGTAAATATTAAACTCCTGGGAACCCTGTAAATATTAAACTCCTGGGGACCCTGTAAATATTAAACACATGGGGAGACACTATCAATATTAAACTCCTGGGGACCCTGTAAATATTAAATGCCTGGGGACCCTGTAAATAAAAAAACCTCGGTACCCTGCAAATATTAAACTCCTGGGGCGACGCTGTAAATATTAAACTCTTGGAGACCCTGTAAATATAAAACTCTGGAGACCTTCCAAATATGAAACTCCCGGGGACCCTGTAAATATTAAACTCCTGGGGACCCTGTAAATATTAAACTCCTGGAGACCCTGTAAATATTGAACTCCTTGGGACCCTGTAAATATTAAACTCCTGGGGACCCTGTAAATATTAAATTCCTGGGGCGACCCAGTAAATATTTAACTCTGGGTGACCATGTAAATATTAAACTCCTGGGGACCCTGTAAATATTAAACCCCTGGGGAGACCCACTAAATGTTAAACTGCTGGGGACCCTTTAAATATTAAACTCCTGGGGAGACCCTGTAAATATTGAACGCCTGGGGAGACCCTTTAAATATTGAACTCCTTGGGAGACTCTTTAAATATTAAACTCCTGGGGAGTCCCTCTAAATATTAAACTCCTGGGGAGAACTTGTAAGTATTAACCTGCTGGTGACCCTTTAAATATTAAACACCTCGGGAGATCGTGTAAATATTGAACACCGGGGGAGACCCTGTAAATAAAAAAACCTCGGTACCCTGCAAATATTAAACTCCTGGGGCGACGCTGTAAATATTAAACTCTTGGAGACCCTGTAAATATAAAACTCTGGAGACCCTGTAAATATGAAACTCCTGGGGACCCTGTAAATATTAAACTCCTGGGGACCCTGTAGATATTAAACTCCTGGAGACCCTGTAAATATTAAATTCCTGGGGCGACCCGGGAAATATTAAACTCTGGGGGACCCTGTAAATATTGAACTCCTGGGGACCCTGTAAATATTAAACTCCTGGGGACCCTGTAAATATTGAACTCCTGGGGACCCTGTAAATATTAAACTCCTGGGGACCCTTGGAGACCCTGTAAGTATTAAATTCCTGGACCGATCCGGTAAATATTTAACTCTGGGGGACCATGTAAATATTAAACTCCTGGGGAGACCCTGTAAATATTGAACTCCTGTGGAGACCCTTTAAATATTGAACTCCTGGGGACCCTGTAAATATTAAACTCCTGGGGACCCTGTAAATATTAAACTCCTGGGGACCCTGTAAATATTAAACTCCTGGGGAGACCCTCCAAATGTTAAACTCCTGGGGACCCTGTAAATATTAAACTCCTGGGGAGACCCTGTAAATATTGAACTCCTGTGGAGACCCTTTAAATATTGAACTCCTGGGGAGACCCTTTAAATATTAAACTCTTGGGGAGACCCTGTAAATATTAAACTCCTGGGGAGTCCCTCTAAATGTTAAACTCCTGGGGACCCTGTAAATATTAAACTCCTGGGGAGACCCTGTAAATATTAAACTCCTGGGGAGACCCTCTAAATGTTAAACTCCTGGGGACACTGTAAATATTAAACTCATGTGGGCGACCCTGTTATTATTAACCTCCTGGAGACCCTGTAAATATTAAACTCCTGGGGACCCTGCAAATATTAAACACCTGGGGAGACCCTGTAAATATTAAACTCCTGGGGAGATACTGTAAATATTAAACTCCTGGGGAGACCTTGTATATATTTAACTCCTGGGGTGACCCTGTAAATATTAACCTCCTGGGGACCCAGTAAATATTGAACTCCGAGGGAGCCTATAAATAAAAAACCTCAGGACCAGGCAAATATTAAACTCCTGGGGAGACCCTGTAAATATTATACTCCTGGGGAGACCCTGTAAATATTAAACTCCTGGGGACCCTTTAAAAATAAAATTCCTGGGGCCCCTCTAAATATTAAACTCCTGGGGAGACCCAATAAATATTAAACTCCTGGTGACCCTGTAAATATTAAACTCCTGCAGACACTGTAAATATTAAACTCCTGGGGAGATCCAGTAAATATTAAACTTCTGGTGACCCTGTAAATATTAAACTCCTGCAGACACTGTAACTATTAAACTCCTGGGGACCCTGAAAATATTAAACTCCTGGAAACCCTGTAAATATTAAATTCCTGGGGCGACCAGGTAAATATTTAACTCTGGGGGACCATGTAAATATTAAACTCCTGGGGACCCTGTAAATATTAAACTCCTGAGGAGATCCTCTAAATGTTAAACTCCTGGGGAGACCCTGTAAATATTAAACTCCTGGGGAGTCCCTCTGAATATTAAACTCCTGGGGAGACCCTCTAAATGTTAAACTCCTGGGGACCCCGTAAATATTAAACTCCTCGGGAGATCGTGTAATTATTGAACTCCTGGGGAGACCCTGTAAATATTAAACTCCTGGGGAGACCTTGTAAATATTAAACTCCTGGGGACCCTGTAAATATTAAACACCTGGGGAGACCCTGTTAATATTAAACTCCTGGGGAGATACTGTAAATATTAAACTCCTGGGGAAACCTTGTATATATTAACCTGCTGGTGACCCTGTAAATATTAAACTCCTCGGGAGATCGTGTAAATATTAAACTCCTGGGGAGACCCTGTAAATATTAAACTCCTGGGGAGACCCTGTTATTATTAAAATCCTGGACACCCTGTAAATATTAAACTCCTGGGGACCCTGTAAATATTAAACACCTGGGGAGACCCTGTTAATATTAAACTCCTGGGGAGATACTGTAAATATTAAACTCCTGGGGAGACCTTGTATATATTTAACTCCTGGGGAGACCCTGTAAATATTAACCTCCTGGGGACCCTGTAAATATTTTCCTCCTGGCGATACCCTGTAAATATGAAACTCCTGGGGACCCTTTAAAAATAAAACTCCTGGGGCCCATCCAAATATTAAACTCCTGGGGAGACCCAATAAATATTAAACTCCTGGTGACCCTGTAAATATTAAACTCCTGCAGACACTGTAAATATTAAACTCCTAGGGTGACCCTGTAAATATTAAACTCCTGGGGAGACCCTGTAAATATTAAACTCCTGGGGATCCTGTAAATATTAAACTCCTGGGGTGACCCTGTAAATATTATACTACTGGGGACCCTGTCAATATTAAACTCCTGGGGTCCCTGTAAATATTGAACTAGTGGGGAGATCCTGTAAATATTATACTCCTGGTGACCCTGTAAATATTAATCTCCTGGGGAGACCCTGTGAATATTAAACTCCTGGGGACCCTGTAAATATTGAACTCCTGGGGAGACCCTGTAAATATTAAACTCCTGGGGAGACCCTGTAAATATTAAACTCCTGGGGAGACCTTGTAAATATTAACCTGCTGGTCACCCTGTAAATATTAAACTCCTCGGGAGATCCTGTAAATATTAAACTCCTGGGGAGATCCAGTAAATATTAAACTTCTGGTGACCCTGTAAATATTAAACTCCTGCAGACACTGTAACTATTAAACTCCTGGGGACCCTGAAAATATTAAACTCCTGGAAACCCTGTAAATATTAAATTCCTGGGGCGACCAGGTTAAATATTTAACTCTGGGGGAACATGTAAATATTAAACTCCTGGGGACCCTGTAAATATTAAACTCCTGAGGAGATCCTCTAAATGTTAAACTCCTGGGGAGACCCTGTAAATATTAAACTCCTCGGGAGATCGTGTAATTATTGAACTCCTGGGGAGACCCTGTAAATATTAAACTCCTGGGGAGACCCTTTAATGTTAAACTCCTGGGGACCCCGTAAATATTAAACTCCTCGGGAGATCGTGTAATTATTGAACTCCTGGGGAGACCCTGTAAATATTAAACTCCTGGGTAGACCTTGTAAATATTAAACTCCTGGGGACCCTGTAAATATTAAACACCTGGGGAGACCCTGTTAATATTAAACTCCTGGGGAGATACTGTAAATATTAAACTCCTGGGGAAACCTTGTATATATTAACCTGCTGGTGACCCTGTAAATATTAAACTCCTCGGGAGATCGTGTAAATATTAAACTCCTGGGGAGACCCTGTAAATATTAAACTCCTGGGGAGACCCTGTTATTATTAAAATCCTGGACACCCTGTAAATATTAAACTCCTGGGGACCCTGTAAATATTAAACACCTGGGGAGACCCTGTTAATATTAAACTCCTGGGGAGATACTGTAAATATTAAACTCCTGGGGAGACCTTGTATATATTTAACTCCTGGGGAGACCCTGTAAATATTAACCTCCTGGGGACCCTGTAAATATTTTCCTCCTGACGATACCCTGTAAATATGAAACTCCTGGGGACCCTTTAAAAATAAAACTCCTGGGGCCCCTCCAAATATTAAACTCCTGGGGAGACCCAATAACTATTAAACTCCTGGTGACCCTGTAAATATTAAACTCCTGCAGACACTGTAAATATTAAACTCCTGGGGAGACCCTGTAAATATTAAACTCCTGGGGAGACCCTGTAAATATTAAACTCCTGGGGAGACCCTCTAAATGTTAAACTCCTGGGAACCCTGTAAATATTAAACTCCTGGGGAGACCCTGTAAATATTAAACTCCTGGGGAGACCCTGTAAATATTAAACTCCTGGGGACCCTGTAAATATTAAACTCCTGGGGACACCCTGTAAATATTATACTCCTGGGGACCCTGTCAATATTAAACTCCTGGGGTCCCTGTAAATATTAAACTCCTGGGGTCCCTGTAAATATTGAACTAGTGGGGAGTTCCTGTAAATATTATACTCCTGGGGACCCTGTAAATATTAAACTCCTGGGGTCCCTGTAAATATTAAACTCCTGGGGTCCCTGTAAATATTGAACTAGTGGGGAGTTCCTGTAAATATTATACTCCTGGGGACCCTGTCAATATTAAACTCCTGGGGTCCCTGTAAATATTGAACTAGTGGGGAGATCCTGTAAATATTATACTCCTGGGGACCCTGTCAATATTAAACTCCTGGGGTCCCTGTAAATATTGAACTAGTGGGGAGTTCCTGTAAATATTATACTCCTGGGGACCCTGTCAATATTAAACTCCTGGGGTCCCTGTAAATATTGAACTAGTGGGGAGATCCTGTAAATATTATACTCCTGGTGACCCTGTAAATATTAAACTCCAGGGGAGATACTGTAAATATTAAACTCCTGGGGAAACCGTGTATATATTAACCTGCTGGTGACCCTGTAAATATTAAACTCCTCGGGAGATCGTGTAAATATTAAACTCCTGGGGAGACCCTGTCAATATTAAACTCCTGGGGAGACCCTGTTATTATTAAAATCCTGGACACCCTGTAAATATTAAACTCCTGGGGACCCTGTAAATATTAAACACCTGGGGAGACCGTGTTAATATTAAACTCCTGGGGAGATACTGTAAATATTAAACTCCTGGGGAGACCTTGGATATATTTAACTCCTGGGGAGACCCTGTAAATATTAAACTCCTGGGCACCCTGTAAATATTTTGCTCCTGGCGAGACCCTGTAAATATTAAACTCCTGGGGCCCCTCCAAATATTAAACTCCTGGGGAAACCCAATAAATATTAAACTCCTGGCGACCCTGTAAATATTAAACTCCTGCAGACACTGTAAATATTAAACTCCTGGGGAGACCCTGTAAATATTAAACTCCTGGGGAGACCCTGTAAATATTAAACTCCTGGGGATCCTGTAAATATTAAACTCCTGGGGTGACCCTGTAAATATTATACTCCTCGGGACCCTGTCAATATTAAACTCCTGGGGTCCCTGTAAATATTGAACTAGTGGGGAGATCCTGTAAATATTATACTCCTGGTGACCCTGTAAATATTAATCTCCTGGGGAGACCCTGTGAATATTAAACTCCTGGGGACCCTGTAAATATTGAACTCCTGGGGAGACCCTGTAAATATTAAACTCCTGGGGAGACCCTGTAAATATTAAACTCCTGGGGAGACCTTGTAACTATTAACCTGCTGGTCACCCTGTAAATATTAAACTCCTCGGGAGATACTGTAAATATTAAACTCCTGGGGAGACCCTGTAAATATTAAACTCCTGGGGAGACCCTGTAAATATTAAACTCCTGGGGACCCTGTAAATATTAAACTCCTGGGGACACCCTGTAAATATTATACTCCTGGGGACCCTGTAAATATTAAACTCCTGGGGTCCCTGTAAATATTGAACTAGTGGGGAGATCCTGTAAATATTATACTCCTGGGGACCCTGTAAATATTGAACTCCTGGGGAGACCCTGTAAATATTAAACTCCTGGGGAGACCATGTAAATATTAACATGCTGGTGACCCTGTAAATATTAAACTTCTGTAGATCCTGTAAATATGAAACTCCTGGGTCCCTGTAAATATTAAACTCCTGGGGAGACCCTGCAAATATTAAACTCCTGGGGAGACCCTGTAAATATTAAACTCCTGGGGACCCTGTAAATATTAAAATCCTGGGGAGACCCTCTAAATGTTAAACTCCTGGGAACCCTGTAAATATCAAACTCCTGGGGACCCTGTAAATATTAAACTCCTGGGGAGACCCTGTAAATATTATACTCCTGGGGACCCTGTAAATATTAAACTCCTGGGGTCCCTGTAAATATTGAACTAGTGGGGAGATCCTGTAAATATTATACTCCTGGGGACCCTGTAAATATTAAACTCCTGCGGTCCCTGTAAATATTGAACTAGTGGCGAGATCCTGTAAATATTATACTCCTGGTGACCCTGTAAATATTAAACTCCTGGGGAGACCCTGTGAATATTAAACTCCTGGGGACACTGTAAATATTGAACTCCTGGGGAGACCCTGTAAATATTAAACTCCTGGGGAGACCATGTAAATATTAACATGCTGGTGACCCTGTAAATATTAAACTCCTGTAGATCCTGTAAATATGAAACTCCTGGAGTCCCTGTAAATATTAAACTCCTGGGGAGACCCTGTAAATATTAAACTCCTGGGGAGACCCTCTAAATGGCAAACTTCTAGGGACACTGTAAATATTAAACTCCTGGGGAGACCCTCTAAATGGCAAACTCCTGGGGACCCTGTAAATATTAAACTCCTGGGGAGACCCAGTAAATATTGAAATCCTGGGGAGACCCTGTAAATATTAAACTCCTGGAGAGACCTTGTAAATATTAACCTGCTGGTGACCCTGTAAATATTAAACTCCTCGGGAGATCCTGTAAATATTAAACTCCTGGGGAGACCCTGTAAATATTAAACTCCTGGGGAGACCCGGTAAATATTAAACTCCTGGGGAGAACCTGTAAATATTAAATAACTGGGGACACCCGGTAAATATTAAACTCCTGTAGATCCCGTAAATATTAAACTCCTGGAGTCCCTGTAAATATTAAACCTCTGGGGAGACTCTGTAAATATTAAACTCCTGGGGAGACATTGTAAATATTAACCTGCTGGTGACCCTGTAAATATTAAACTCTTCGGGAGATCCTGTAAATATTAAACTCCTGGGGAGACCCTGTAAATATTAAACTCCTGCGGAGACCCGGTAAATATTAAACTCCTGGGGAGACCCTGTAAATATTAAACTCCTGGGTAGACCCGGTAAATCTCAAAGTCCTGGGGAGACCTTGTAAATATTAATTTCCTGGGGAGACCCTGTAAATATTAAACTCCTTGGGAGACCCTATAAATGTTATACTCCTGGGGCGACGCTCTAAATATCAAACTCCTGTGCAGATGCTGTAAATATTAAACTCCGGGGCACTCTGTAAAGGTTAAACTCCTGGGGAGAACCTGTAAATATTAAACTCTTGGGGAGTCACTGTAAATATTGAACTCCTGGCGACCCTGTAAATATTAAACGCCTGGGGAACCGGTCAATAAAAAAACCTCTGACCCTGCAAATATTAAACTCCTGGGGCGACGCTGTAAATATTAAGCTCTTGGAGACCCTGTAAATATAAAACTCTGGAGACCCTGTAAATATGAAACTCCTGGGGACCCTGTAAATATTAAACTCCTGGAGACACTGTAAATATTAAATTCCTGGAGCGACCCGGTAAATATTAAACTCCTGGTGACCTGTAAATATGAAACTCCTGGGGACCCTGTAAATATTAAACTCCTGGGAGACCCTGTAAGTAATGAACTCCTGGGGAGATGCTGTAAATATTAAACTCCTGGAGATCCTGTAAATATTAAACTGCTGGAGATTCTGTAATATTAAACGCTGGGGGACCCTGTAAATATTAAACTCCTGGGGAGACATTGTAAATATTAACCTGCTGGTGACCCTGTAAATATTAAACTCTTCGGGAGATCCAGTAAATATTAAACTCCTGGGGAGACCCTGTAAATATTAAACTCCTGCGCAGACCCGGTAAATATTAAACTCCTGGGGAGACCCTGTAAATATTAAACTCCTGGGTAGACCCGGTAAATCTCAAAGTCCTGGGGAGACCTTGTAAATATTAAATTCCTGGGGAAACCCTGTAAATATTAACCTGCTGGTGACCCTGTAAATATTAAACTCCTGGGGAGACCATGTAAATATTAACATGCTGGTGACCCTGTAAATATTAAACTCCTGTAGATCCTGTAAATATGAAACTACTGAGGACCCTGTAAATATTAAACTCCTGGGGAGACCCTGTAAATATTAAACTCCTGGGGAGACCCTGTAAATATTAAACTCCTGGGGACCCTGTAAATATTAAACTCCTGGGGAGACCCTGTAAATATTATACTCCTGGGGATCCTGTAAATATTAAACTCCTGGGGTCCCTGTAAATATTGAACTAGTGGGGAGATCCTGTAAATATTAAACTCCTGGGGACCCTGTAAATATTAAACTCCTGGGGTCCCTGTAAATATTGAACTAGTGGGGAGATCCTGTAAATATTATACTCCTGGTGACCCTGTCAATATTAAACTCCTGGGGAGACCCTGTGAATATTAAACTCCTGGGGACCCTGTAAATATTGAACTCCTGGGGAGACCCTGTAAATATTAAACTCCTGGGGAGACCATGTAAATATTAACATGCTGGTGACCCTGTAAATATTAAACTCCTGTAGATCCTGTAAATATGAAACTCCTGGAGTCCCTGTAAATATTAAACTCCTGGGGAGACCCTGTAAATATTAAACTCCTGGGGAGACCCTCTAAATGGCAAACTCCTGGGGACCCTGTAAATATTAAACTCCTGGGGAGACCCTGTAAATATTGAAAACCTGGGGAGACCCTGAAAATATTAAACTCCTGGGGAGACCTTGTAAATATTAACCTGCTGGTGACCCTGTAAATATTAAACTCCTCGGGAGATGCTGTAAATATTAAACTCCAGGGGAGACCCTGTAAATATTAAACTCCTGGGGACCCTGTAAATATTAAACTCCTGGGGAGACCCTGTAAATATTAAACTCCTGGGGAGACCCTGTAAATATTAAACTCCTGGGAATCCTGTAAATATTAAACTCCTGGGGACCCTGTAAATATTAAACACATGGGGAGACACTGTAAATATTAAACTCCTGGGGACCCTGTAAATATTAAATGCCTGGGGACCCTGTAAATAAAAACACCTCGTAACCTGCAATTATTAAACTCCTGGGGCGACGCTGTAAATATTAAACTCTTGGAGACCCTGTAAATGTAAAACTCTGGAGACCCTGTAAATATGAAACTCCTGGGGACCCTGTAAATATTGAACTCCTGGAGACCCTGTAAGTATTGAACTCCTTGAGACCCTGTAAAAATCAAATTCCTGGGGACCCTGTAAATATTAACTCCTGGAGACCCTGTAAATATTAAATTCCTGGGGCGACTCGGTAAATATTTAACTCTGGGTGACAATGTAAATATTAAACTCCTGGGTACCCTGTAAATATTAAACTCCTGGGGAGACCCTCTAAATGTTAAACTCCTGGGGAGACTCTGTAAAGATTAAACTCCTGGGGAGACCTTGTAAATATTAACCTGCTGGTCACCCTGTAAATATTAAACTTCTCGGGAGATCCTGTAAATATTAAACTCCTGGGGAGACCCTGTAAATATTAAACTCCTGGTGAGACCCTGTAAATATTAAACTCCCGGGGACCCTGTAAATATTAAACTCCTGGGGAGACCCTGTAAATATTAAACTCCTGGGGCGACCCTGTAAATATTAAACTCCTGGGGACCCTGTAAATATTAAACTCCTGGGGAGACCCTCTAAATGTTGAACTCCTGGGAACCCTCTAAATGTTAAACTCCTGGGAACCCTGTAAATATCAAACTCCTGGGGACCCTGTAAATATTAAACTCCTGGGGAGACCCTGTAAATATTATACTCCTGGGGACCCTGTAAATATTAAACTCCTGGGGTCCCTGTAAATATTGAACTAGTGGGGAGATCCTGTAAATATTATACTCCTGGGGACCCTGTAAATATTGAACTCCTGGGGAGACCCTGTGAATATTAAACTCCTGGGGAGACCATGTAAATATTAACATGCTGGTGACCCTGTAAATATTAAACTCCTGTAGATCCTGTAAATATGAAACTCCTGGAGTCCCTGTAAATATTAAACTCCTGGGGAGACCCTGTAAATATTAAACTCCTGGGGAGACCCTCTAAATGGCAAACTCCTGGGGACCCTGTAAATATTAAACTCCTGGGGAGATCCTGTAAATATTGAAATCCTGGGGAGACCCTGAAAATATTAAACTCCTGGGGAGACCTTGTAAATATTAACCTGCTGGTGACCCTGTAAATATTAAACTCCTCGGGAGATCCTGTAAATATTAAACTCCTGGGGAGACCCTGTAAATATTAAACTCCTGGGGAGACCCGGTAAATATTAAATAACTGGGGACACCCGGTAATTATTAAACTCCTGTAGATCCCGTGAATATTAAACTCCTGGAGTCCCTGTAAATATTAAACTCCTGGGGAGACCCTGTAAATATTAAACTCCTGGGAAGACATTGTAAATATTAACCTGCTGGTGACCCTGTAAATATTAAACTCTTCGGGAGATCCTGTAAATATTAAACTCCTGGGGAGCCCCTGTAAATATTAAACTCCTGCGGAGACCCGGTAAATATTAAACTCCTGGGGAGACCCTGTAAATATTAAACTCCTGGGTAGACCCGGTAAATGTTAAACTCCTGGGGACCCTGTAAATATTAAACTCCTGGAGACCCTGTAAATATTAAACTCCTTGGGAGACCCTCTAAATGTTATACTCCTGGGGCGACGCTCTAAATATTAAACTCCTGTGGAGATGCTGTAAATATTAAACTCCGGGGCAATCTGTAAAGGTTAAACTCCTGGGGAGAACCTGTAAATATTAAACTCTTGGGGAGTCACTGTAAATATTAAACTCCTGGCGACCCTGTAAATATTAAACGCCTGGGGAACCGGTCAATAAAAAAACCTCGGGACCCTGCAAATATTAAACTCCTGGGGCGACACTGTAAATATTAAGCTCTTGAAGACCCTGTAAATATAAAACTCTGGAGACCCTGTAAATATGAAACTCCTGGGGACCCTGTAAATATTAAACTCCTGGAGACACTGTAAATATTAAATTCCTGGGGCGACCCGGTAAATATTAAACTCCTGTTGACCTGTAAATATGAAACTCCTGGAGACCCTGTAAATATGAAACTCCTGGGGACCCTGTAAATATTAAACTCCTGGGATACCCTGTAAATAATGAACTTCTGGGGAGATGCTGTAAATATTAAACTCCTGGAGATCCTGTAAATATTAAACTGCTGGAGATTCTGTAATATTAAACGCTGGGGGACCCTGTAAATATTAAACTCCTGGGGGCGACTCTGTTAATATTAAACTCCTGGGAACCCTGTAAATATTAAACTCCTGGGGACCCTGTAAATATTAAACTCCTGGGGAGACACTGTAAATATTAAACTCCTGGGAATCCTGTAAATATTAAACTCTTGGAGACCCTGTAAATATAAAACTCTGGAGAACCTGTAAGTATTGAACTTCTTGAGACCCTGTAAAAATCAAATTCCTGGGGACCCTGTAAATATTAACTCCTGGAGACCCTGTAAATATTAAATTCCTGGGGCGACTCGGTAAATATTTAACTCTGGGTGACCATGTAAATATTAAACTCCTGGGTACCCTGAAAATATTAAACTCCTGGGGAGACCCTGTAAATATTGAACTCCTGGGGAGACCCTTTAAATATTGAACTTCTGGAGAGACTCTTTAAATATTAAACTCTTGGGGAGACCATGTAAATATTAAACTCCTGGGGACCCTATAAATATTAAACTCCTGGGGAGACCCTGTAAATATTAAACTCCTGGTGAGACCCTGTAAATATTAAATTCCTGTGAAGACCTTGTAAACATTAACCTGTTGGTGACCCTTTAAATATTAAACTCCTTTGGAGATCGTGTAAATATTGAATTCCTGGGGAGACCCTGTAAATATTAAACTCCTGGGGAGACCCTGTAAATATTAAACTCCTGGGGAGACCCTGTATATATTAAATGCCTGGGGACCCTGTAAATATTGAACTCCTGGGGAGACCCTGTAAATATTAAACTCCTTGGGAGACCTTCTCAATGTTAAACTCCTGGGGACCCTGTAGATTTTAAACTCCTGGAGACCCTGTAAATATTAAATTCCTTGGGAGACCCTCTAAATGTTAAACTCCTGGGGCGACGCTCTAAATATTAAACTCCTGTGGAGACGCTGTAAATATTAAACTCCGGGGCACTCAGTAAAGGTTAAACTCCTGGGGAGAACCTGTAAATATTAAACTCTTGGGGAGTCACTGTAAATATTAAACTCCTGGCGACCCTGTAAATATTAAACGCCTGGGGAACCGGTCAATAAAAAAACCTCGGGACCCTGCAAATATTAAACTCCTGGGGCGACGCTGTAAATATTAAGCTCTTGAACACCCTGTAAATATAAAACTCTGGAGACCCTGTAAATATGAAACTCCTGGGGACCCTGTAAATATTAAACTCCTGGAGACACTGTAAATATTAAATTCCTGGGGCGACCCGGTAAATATTAAACTCCTGGTGACCTGTAAATATGAAACTCCTGGGAGACCCTGTAAATAATGAACTTCTGGGGAGATGCTGTAAATATTAAACTCCTGGAGATCCTGTAAATATTAAACTGCTGGAGATTCTGTAATATTAAACGCTGGGGGACCCTGTAAATATTAAACTCCTGGGGGCGACTCTGTTAATATTAAACTCCTGGAGACCCTGTAAATATTAAACTCCTGGGGAGACTCTGTAAATATTAAACTCCTGGGAACCCTGTAAATATTAACCTCCTGGGGACCCTGTAAATATTAAACTCTTGGGGACCCTGTAAATATTAAACTCCTGGGGCGACGCTGTAAATGTAAAACTCTTGGAGACCCTGTAAATATAAAACTCTGGAGACCCTGTAAATATGAAACTCCTGGGGACCCTGTAAATATTAAACTCCTGGAGACTCTGTAAATATTAAACTCCTGGAGACCCTGTAAGTATTGAACTCCTTGAGACCCTGTAAAAATCTAATTCCTGGAGACCCTGTAAATATTAACTCCTGGAGACCCTGTAAATATTAAATTCCTGGGGCGACTCGGTAAATATTTAACTCTGGGTGACCATGTAAATATTAAACTCCTGGGTACCCTGTAAATATTAAACTCCTGGGGAGACCCTGTAAATATTGAACTCCTGGGGAGACCCTTTAAATATTGAACTCCTGGAGAGACTCTTTAAATATTAAACTCTTGGGGAGACCATGTAAATATTAAACTCCTGGGGAGTCCCTCTAAATGTTAAACTCCTGGGGACCCTGTAAATATTAAACTCCTGGGGAGACCCTGTAAATATTAAACTCCTGGTGAGACCCTGTAAATATTAAATTCCTGGGAAGACCTTGTAAACATTAACCTGTTGGTGACCCTTTAAATATTAAACTCCTCGGGAGATCGTGTAAATATTGAACTCCTGGGGAGACCCTGTAAATATTAAACTCCTGGGGAGACCCTGTAAATATTAAACTCCTTGGGAGACCCTCTCAATGTTAAACTCCTGGGGACCCTGTAAATATTAAACTCCTGGAGACCCTGTAAATATTAAACTCCTTGGGAGACTCTCTAAATGTTAAACTCCTGGGGCGACGCTCTAAATATTAAACTCCTGTGGAGACGCTGTAAATATTAAACTCCGGGTGACTCTGTAAATGTTAAACTCCTGGGGAGAACCTGTAAATATTAAACTCTTGGGGAGTCACTGTAAATATTAAACTCCTGGTGACCCTGTAAATATTAAATTCTTGGGGCGACCCGGTAAATATTAAACTCCTGGTGACCTGTAAATATAAAACTCCTGGAGACCCTGTAAATATTAAACTCCTGGGGACCCTGTAAATATTAAACTCCTGGGAGACCCTGTAAACAATGAACTCCTGGGGAGATGCTGTAAATATTAAACTGCTGGAGATCCTGTAAATATTAAGCTACTGGAGATTCTGTAATATTAAACGCTGGGGGACCCTGTAAATATTAAACTCCTGGGGGCGACTCTGTTAATATTAAACACATGGAGACCCTGTAAATATTAAACTACTGTGGACCCTGTAAATATTAAACTCCTGGGGACTCTGTAAATATTAAACTCCTGGAGACTCTGTAAATATTAAACTCCTGGAGACCCTGTAAGTATTGAACTCCTTGAGACCCTGTAAAAATCTAATTCCTGGAGACCCTGTAAATATTAACTCCTGGAGACCCTGTAAATATTAAATTCCTGGGGCGACTCGGTAAATATTTAACTCTGGGTGACCATGTAAATATTAAACTCCTGGGTACCCTGTAAATATTAAACTCCTGGGGAGACCCTGTAAATATTGAACTCCTGGGGAGACCCTTTAAATATTGAACTCCTGGAGAGACTCTTTAAATATTAAACTCTTGGGGAGACCATGTAAATATTAAACTCCTGGGGAGTCCCTCTAAATGTTAAACTCCTGGGGACCCTGTAAATATTAAACTCCTGGGGAGACCCTGTAAATATTAAACTCCTGGTGAGACCCTGTAAATATTAAATTCCTGGGAAGACCTTGTAAACATTAACCTGTTGGTGACCCTTTAAATATTAAACTCCTCGGGAGATCGTGTAAATATTGAACTCCTGGGGAGACCCTGTAAATATTAAACTCCTGGGGAGACCCTGTAAATATTAAACTCCTTGGGAGACCCTCTCAATGTTAAACTCCTGGGGACCCTGTAAATATTAAACTCCTGGAGACCCTGTAAATATTAAACTCCTTGGGAGACTCTCTAAATGTTAAACTCCTGGGGCGACGCTCTAAATATTAAACTCCTGTGGAGACGCTGTAAATATTAAACTCCGGGGGACTCTGTAAATGTTAAACTCCTGGGGAGAACCTGTAAATATTAAACTCTTGGGGAGTCACTGTAAATATTAAACTCCTGGTGACCCTGTAAATATTAAATTCTTGGGGCGACCCGGTAAATATTAAACTCCTGGTGACCTGTAAATATAAAACTCCTGGGGGACCCTGTAAACAATGAACTCCTGGGGAGATGCTGTAAATATTAAACTGCTGGAGATACTGTAAATATTAAGCTACTGGAGATTCTGTAATATTAAACGCTGGGGGACCCTGTAAATATTAAACTCCTGGGGGCGACTCTGTTAATATTAAACACATGGAGACCCTGTAAATATTAAACTACTGTGGACCCTGTAAATATTAAACTCTTGGGGAGACCCTGTAAATATTAAACTCCTGGGGAGACCCTGTAAATATTAAACTCCTGGGGACCCTGTAAATATTAAACTCCTGGGGAGACCCTGTAAATATTATACTCCTGGGGACCCTGTAAATATTAAACTCCTGGGGTCCCTGTAAATATTAAACTAGTGGGGAGATCCTATAAATATTATACTCCTGGGAATCCTGTAAATATTAAACTCCTGGGGAGAACCTCTAAATGTTAAACTCCTGGGAACCCTGTAAATATTAAACTCCTGGGGAGACCCTGTAAATATTAAACTCCTGGGGAGACCCTGTAAATATTAAACTCCTGGGGACCCTGTAAATATTAAACTCCTGGAGAGACCCTGTAAATATTATACTCCTGGGGACCCTGTAAATATTAAACTCCTGGCGTCCCTGTAAATATTGAACTAGTGGGGAGTTCCTGTAAATATTATACTCCTGGGGACCCTGTAAATGTTAAACTCCTGGGGTCCCTGTAAATATTGAACTAGTGGGGAGATCCTGTAAATATTATACTCCTGGGGACCCTGTAAATATTAAACTCCTGGGGTCCCTGTAAATATTGAACTAGTGGGGAGATCCTGTAAATATTATACTCCTGGTGACCCTGTAAATATTAAACTCCTGGGGAGACCCTGTGAATATTAAACTCCTGGGGACCCTGTAAATATTGAACTCCTGGGGAGACCCTGTAAATATTAAACTCCTGGGGAGACCCTGCAAATATTAAACTCCTGGTGAGACCCCGTAAATATTAAATTCTTGGGAAGACCTTGTAAACATTAACCTGTTGGTGACCCTTTAAATATTAAACTCCTCGTGAGGTCGTGTAAATATTAAACTCCTGGGGAGACCCTGTAAATATTAAACTCCTGGGGAGACCCTGTATATATTAAATGCCTGGGAAATCTGTAAATATTGAACTCCTGGGGAGACCCTGTAAATATTAAACTCCTTGGGAGACTCTCTCAATGTTCAACTCCTGGGGACCCTGTAAATATTAAACTCCTGGAGACCCTGTAAATATTAAACTCCTTGGGAGACCCTCTAAATGTTAAACTCCTGGGTATCGACGCTCTAAATATTAAACTCCTGTGGAGACGCTGTAAATATTAAACTCCGGGGCACTCTGTAAAGGTGAAACTCCTGGGGAGAACCTGTAAATATTAAACTCTTGGGGAGACCCTGTAAATATTAAACTCCTGGGGACCCTGTAAATATTAAACTCCTGGGGAGACCCTGTAAATATTATACTCCTGGGGACCCTGTAAATATTAAACTCCTGGCGTCCCTGTAAATATTGAACTAGTGGGGAGATCCTGTAAATATTATACTCCTGGGGACCCTGTAAATGTTAAACTCCTGGGGTCCCTGTAAATATTGAACTAGTGGGGAGATCCTGTAAATATTATACTCCTGGGACCCTGTAAATATTAAACTCCTGGGGTCCCTGTAAATATTGAACTAGTGGGGAGATCCTGTAAATATTATACTCCTGGTGACCCTGTAAATATTAAACTCCTGGGGAGACCCTGTGAATATTAAACTCCTGGGGACCCTGTAAATATTGAACTCCTGGGGAGACCCTGTAAATATTAAACTTCTGGGGAGACCCTGCAAATATTAAACTCCTGGTGAGACCCTGTAAATATTAAATTCTTGGGAAGACCTTGTAAACATTAACCTGTTGGTGACCCTTTAAATATTAAACTCCTCGTGAGGTCGTGTAAATATTAAACTCCTGGGGAGACCCTGTAAATATTAAACTCCTGGGGAGACCCTGTATATATTAAATGCCTGGGAAACCTGTAAATATTGAACTCCTGGGGAGACCCTGTAAATATTAAACTCCTTGGGAGACTCTCTCAATGTTCAACTCCTGGGGACCCTGTAAATATTAAACTCCTGGAGACCCTGTAAATATTAAACCCCTTGGGAGACCCTCTAAATGTTAAACTCCTGGGGCGACGCTCTAAATATTAAACTCCTGTGGAGACGCTGTAAATATTAAACTCCGGGGCACTCTGTAAATGTGAAACTCCTGGGGAGAACCTGTAAATATTAAACTCTTGGGGAGTCACTGTAAATATTGAACTCCTGGTGACCCTGTAAATATTAAACGCCTGGGGAACCGGTCAATAAAAAAACCTCGGGACCCTGCAAATATTAAACTCCTGGGGCGACGCTGTAAATATTAAGCTCTTGAAGACCCTGTAAATATAAAACTCTGGATACCCTGTAAATATGAAACTCCTGAGGACCCTGTAAATATTAAAATCCTGGAGACACTGTAAATATTAAATTCCTGGGGCGACCCGGAAAATAGTAAACTCCTGGTGACCTGTAAATATGAAACTCCTGGAGACCCTGTAAATATGAAACTCCTGGGGACCCTGTAAATATTAAACTCCTGGAAGACCCTGTAAATAATGAACTTCTGGGGAGATGCTGTAAATATTAAACTCCTGGAGATCCTGTAAATATTAAACTGCTGGAGATTCTGTAATATTAAACGCTGGGGGACCCTGTAAATATTAAACTCCTGGGGGCGACTCTGTTAATATTAAACTCCTGGAGACCCTGTAAATATTAAACTCCTGGGGAGACTCTGTAAATATTAAACTCCTGGGAACCCTGTAAATATTAAACTCCTGGGGACCCTGTAAATATTAAACTCCTGGGGACCCTGTAAATATTAAACTCCTGGGGAGACGCTGTAAATATTAAACTCTTGGAGACCTTGTAAATATAAAACTCTGGAGACCCTGTAAATATGAAACTCCTGGGGACCCTGTAAATATTAAACTCCTGGAGACTCTGTAAATATTAAACTCCTGGAGACCCTGTAAGTATTGAACTCCTTGAGACCCTGTAAAAATCAAATTCGTGGGGACCCTGTAAATATTAACTCCTGGAGACCCTGTAAATATTAAATTCCTGGGGCGACTCGGTAAATATTTAACTCTGGGTGACCATGTAAATATTGAACTCCTGGGTACCCTGTAAATATTAAACTCCTGGGGAGACCCTGTAAATATTGAACTCCTGGGAAGACCCTTTAAATATTGAACTCCTGGGAAGACCTTGTAAACATTAACCTGTTGGTGACCCTTTAAATATTAAACTCCTCGGGAGATCGTGTAAATATTGAACTCCTGGGGAGAACCTGTAAATATTAAACTCCTGGGGAGACCCTGTAAATATTAAACTCCTGGGGAGACCCTGTATATATTAAATGCCTGGGGACCCTGTAAATATTGAACTCCTGGGGAGACCCTGTAAATATTAAACTCCTTGGGAGACCCTCTCAATGTTAAACTCCTGGGGACCCTGTAAATATTAAACTCCTGGAGACCCTGTAAATATTAAACTCCTTCGGAGACCCTCTAAATGTTAAATTCCTGGGGCAACGCTCTAAATATTAAACTCCTGTGGAGACGCTGTAAATATTAAACTCCGGGGGACTCTGTAAATGTTAAACTCCTGGGGAGAACCTGTGAATATTAAACTCTTGGGGAGTCACTGTAAATATTAAACTCCTGGTGACCCTGTAAATATTAAATTCTTGGGGCGACCCGGTAAATATTAAACTCCTAGTGACCTGTAAATATAAAACTCCTGGAGACCCTGTAAATATTAAACTCCTGGGGACCCTGTAAATATTAAACTCCTGGGAGACCCTGTAAACAATGAACTCCTCGGGAGATGCTGTAAATATTAAACTGCTGGAGATCCTGTAAATATTAAGCTACTGGAGATTCTGTAATATTAAACGCTGGGGGACCTTGTAAATATTAAACTCCTGGGGGCAACCCTGTTAATATTAAACTCCTGGAGACCCTGTAAATATTAAACTACTGTGGACCCTGTAAATATTAAACTCCTGGGGACCTTATAAATATTAAACTCCGAGGGACCCTGTAAATATTAAACTCCTGGGGAGACACTGTAAATATTAAACTCCTGGGAATCCTGTAAATATTAAACTCCTGGGGAGACCCTGTAAATATTATACTCCTGGGGACCCTGTAAATGTTAAACTCCTGGGGTCCCTGTAAATATTGAACTAGTGGGGAGATCCTGTAAATATTATACTCCTGGGGACCCTGTAAATATTAAACTCCTGGGGTCCCTGTAAATATTGAACTAGTGGGGAGATCCTGTAAATATTATACTCCTGGTGACCCTGTAAATATTAAACTCCTGGGGAGACCCTGTGAATATTAAACTCCTGGGGACCCTGTAAATATTGAACTCCTGGGGAGACCCTGTAAATATTAAACTACTGGGGTGACCATGTAAATATTAACTTGCTGGTGACCCTGTAAATATTAAACTCCTGTAGATCCTGTAAATATGAAACTCCTGGAGTTCCTGTAAATATTAAACTCCTGGGGAGACCCTGTAACTATTAAACTCCTGGGGAGACCCTCTAAATGGCAAACTCCTGGGGACCCTGTAAATATTAAAATCCTAGGGAGGCCCTGTAAATATTGAACTCCTGGGGAGACCCTGTAAATATTAAACTCCTGGGGAGACCTTGTAAATATTAACCTGCTGGTGACCCTGTAAATATTAAACTCCTCGGGAGATGCTGTAAATATTAAACTCCAGGGGAGACCCGGTAAATATTAAACTCCTGGGGAGAACCTGTAAATATTAAACTCCTGGGTAGACCCGGTAAATGTTAAACTCCTGTAGATCCTGTAAACATGAAACTCCTGGAGTCCCTGTAAATATTAAACTCCTGGGGAGACCCTGTAAATATTAAACTCCTGGGGAGACCTTGTAAATATTAACCTGCTGGTGACCCTGTAAATATTAAACTCCTGGGGAGACCCGGTAAATATTAAACTCCTGGGGACCCTGTAAATATTAAACTCCTGGGGAGACCCTCTAAATGTTAAAATCCTGGGGCGACGCTCTAAATATTAAACTCCTGTGGAGACGCTGTAAATATTAAATTCCGGGGGACTCTGTAAAGGTTAAACTCCTGGGGAGAACCTGTAAATATTAAATTCTTGGGGAGTCACTGTAAATATTAAACTCCTGGTGACCCTGTAAATATTAAACGCCTGGGGAACCGGTCAATAAAAAAACCTCGGGACCTTCAAATATTAAACTCCTGGGGCGACGCTGTAAATATTAAGCTCTTGGAGACCCTGTAAATATAAAACTCTGGAGACCCTGTAAATATGAAACTCCTGGGGACCCTGTAAATATTAAAATCCTGGAGAACCTGTAAATATTAAATTCCTGGGGCTACCTGGTAAATATTAAACTCCTAGTGACCTGTAAATATGAAACTCCTGGAGACCCTGTAAATATGAAACTCCTGGGGACCCTGTAAATATTAAACTCCTGGGAACCCTGTAAATATTAAACTCCTGGGGACCCTGTAAATATTAAATTCCTGGGGAGACCCTGTAAATATTAAACTCCTGGGAACCCTGTAAATATTAAACTCCTGGGAGACCCTGTAAATAATGAACTCCTGGAGAGATGCTGTAAATATTAAACTCCTGGAGATCCTGTAAATATTAAGCTGCTGGAGATTCTGCAATATTAAACGCTGGGGGACCCTGTAAATATTAAACTCCTGGGGGCGACCCTGTTAATATTAAACTCCTGGAGACCATGTCAATATTAAACTCCTGGGGACCCTGTGAATATTAAACTCCTGGGGAGATACTGTAAATATTAAACTCCTGGGAACCCTGTAAAAATTAAACTCCTGGGAGACCCTGTAAATATTAAACTCCTGGGGAGACACTGTAAATATTAAACTCCTGGGAACCCTGTAAATATTAAACTCCTGGGTCCCTGTAAATATTAAACACATGGGGAGACACTGTAAATATTAAACTCCTGGGGACCCTGTAGATATTAAATGCCTGGGGACCCTGTAAATAAAAAAACCTCGATACCCTGCAAATATTAAACTCCTGGGGCGACGCTGTAAATATTAAACTCTTGGAGACCCTGTAAATATAAAACTCTGGAGACCCTGTAAATATGAAACTCCAGGGGACCCTGAAAATATTAAACTCCTGGGGACCCTGTAAATATTAAACTCCTGGAGACCCTGTAAATATTGAACTCCTTGGGACCCTGTAAATATTAAACTCCTGGGGACCCTGTAAATATTAACTCCTGGAGACCCTGTAAATATTAAATTCCTGGGGCGACCCGGTAAATATTTAACTCTGGGTGACCATGTAAATATTAAACTCCTGGGGTCCCTGTAAATATTAAACTCCTGGGGAGACCCACTAAATGTTAAACTCCTGGGGACCCTGTAAATATTAAACTCCTGGGGAGACCCTGTAAATATTGAACTCCTGGGGAGACCCTTTAAATATTGAACTCCTGGGGAGACGCTTAAAATATTAAACTCTTGAGGAGACCATGTAAATATTAAACTCCTGGATATACCCTCTAAATGTTAAACTCCTGGGGACCCTGTAAATATTAAACTCCTGCGGAGACCCTGTACATATTAAACTCCTTGTGAGACCCTGTAAATATTAAACTCCTGGGGAGACCTTGAAAATATTAACCTGCTGGTGACCCTTTAAATATTAAACTCCTCGGGAGATCGTGTAAATATTGAACTCCTTGTGAGACCCTGTAAATATTAAACTCCTGGGGAGACCTTGAAAATATTAACCTGCTGGTGACCCTTTAAATATTAAACTCCTCGGGAGATCGTGTAAATATTGAACTCCTGGGGAGACCTTGAAAATATTAACCTGCTGGTGACCCTTTAAATATTAAACTCCTCGGGAGATCGTGTAAATATTAAACTCCTGGGGACCCTGTAAATATTAAACTCCTGGAGACCCTGTAAATATTAAATTCCTGGAGCGACCCGGGAAATATTGAACTCCTGGGGACCATGTCAATATTAAACTCCTGTGGACCCTGTAAATATTAAACTCCTGGGGAGACACTTTAAATATTAAACTCCTGGGGAGACCTTGTAAATATTAACCTGCTGGTGACCCTGTAAATATTAAACTACTGGGGAGACCCTGTAAATATTAAACTCATGGGGAGACCCTGTAAATATTGAACTCCTGGGGAGACCCTGTAAATATTAAACTCCTGGGGAGACCCTGTTATTATTAAACTCCTGGAGACCCTGTAAATATTAAACTCTTGGGGACCCTGTAAATATTAAACAGCTGGGGAGACCCTGTTAATATTAAACTCCTGGGGAGATACTGTAAATATTAAACTCCTGGGGAGACCTTGTATATATTTAACTCCTGGGGAGACCCTGTAAATATTAACCTCCTGGGGACCCTGTATATATTGAACTCCGAGGGACCATGTGAATAAAAAAACCTCAGGACCCGGCAAATATTAAACTCCTGGGGAGACCCTGTAAATATTATACTCCTGGCGAGACCCTGTAAATATTAAACACCTGGGGACCCTTTAAAAATAAAACTCCTGGGGCCCCTCCAAATATTAAACTCCTGGGGAGACCCAATAAATATTAAACTCCTGGTGACCCTGTAAATATTAAACTCCTGCAGACACTGTAAAAATTAAACTCCTGGGGAGACCCAGTAAATATTAAACTCCTGGTGACCCTGTAAATATTAAACTCCTGCAGACATTGTAAATATTAAATTCCTGGGGCGACCCGGTAAATATTAAACTCCTGGTGACCTGTAAATATGAAACTCCTGCGGACCCTGTAAATATTAAACTCCTGGGAGACCCGGTAAATATTGAACTCCTGGGGAGATGCTGTAAATATTAAACTCCTGGAGATCCTGTAAATATTAAGCTGCTGGAGATTCTGTAATATTAAACTCTGGGGGACCCTGTAAATATTAAACTCCTGGGGACCCTGTAAATATTAAACTCTTGGGGAGACCCTGTAAATATTAAACTCCTGGGGACCCTGTAAATATTGAACTCCTGGGGAGACCCTGTAAATATTAAACTCCTGGGGAGACCTTCAAAATATTAACCTGCTGGTGACCCTTTAAATATTAAACTCCTCGGGAGATTGTGCAAATATTGAACTCCTGGGGAGACCCTGTAAATATTAAACTCCTGGGGAGACCCTGTAAATATTAAATGCCTGGGGACCCTGTAAATAAAAAAACCTCGGTACCTGCAATTATTAAACTCCTGAGGCGACGCTGTAAATATTAAACTCTTGGAGACCCTGTAAATATAAAACTCTGGAGACCCTGTAAATATGAAACTCCTGGGGACCCTGTAAGTATTAAACTCCTGGGGACCCTGTAAATATTAAACTCCTGGAGACCCTGTAAATATTAAACTCCTGGGGAGACCTTGTATATATTTAACTCCTGGGGAGACCCTGTAAATATTAACCTCCTGGGGACCCTGTAAATATTGAACTCCGAGGGACCATGTGAATAAAAAAACCTCAGGACCCGGCAAATATTAAACTCCTGGGGAAACCCTGTAAATATTATACTCCTGGCGAGACCCTGTAAATATTAAACACCTGGGGACCCTTTAAAAATAAAACTCCTGGGGCCCCTCCAAATATTAAACTCCTGGGGAGACCCAATAAATATTAAACTCCTGGTGACCCTGTAAATATTAAACTCCTGCAGACATTGTAAATATTAAATTCCTGGGAGACCCGGTAAATATTGAACTCCTGGGGAGATGCTGTAAATATTAAACTCCTGGAGATCCTGTAAATATTAAGCTGCTGGAGATTCTGTAATATTAAACTCTGGGGGACCCTGTAAATATTAAACTCCTGGGGACTCTGTAAATATTAAACTCTTGGGGAGACCCTGTAAATATTAAACTCCTGGGGACCCTGTAAATATTGAACTCCTGGGGAGACCCTGTAAATATTAAACTCCTGGGGACCCTGTAAATATTAAACTCCTGTAGATCCTGTAAATATGAAACTCCTGGAGTCCCTGTAAATATTAAACTCCTGGGGAGACCCTGTAAATATTAAACTCCTGGAGACCCTGTAAATATTGAACTCCTGGGGAGACTCTTTAAATATTAAACTCTTGGGGAGACCCTGTAAATATTAAACTCCTGGGGATACCCTCTAAATGTTAAACTCCTGGGAACCCTGTAAATATTAAACTCCTGGAGAGACCATGTAAATATTAAACTCCTGGTGAGACCCTGTAAATATTAAACTCCTGGGGAGACCTTCAAAATATTAACCTGCTGGTGACCCTTTAAATATTAAACTCCTCGGGAGATTGTGCAAATATTGAACTCCTGGGGAGACCCTGTAAATATTAAACTCATGGGGAGACCCTGTAAATATTAAATGCCTGGGGACCCTGTAAATAAAAAAACCTCGGTACCTGCAATTATTAAACTCCTGGGGCGACGCTGTAAATATTAAACTCTTGGAGACCCTGTAAATATAAAACTCTGGAGACCCTGTAAATATGAAACTCCTGGGGACCCTGTAAATATTAAACTCCTGGGGACCCTGTAAATATTAAACTCCTGGAGACCCTGTAAATATTAAATTCCTGGGGCGACCCGGGAAATATTAAACTCAGGGGGACCCTGTAAATATTAAACTCCTGGGGACCCTGTAAATATTGAACTCCTGAGGACCATGTCAAAATTAAACTCCTGGGGACCCTGTAAATATTAAACTCCTGGGGAGATACTTTAAATATTAAACTCCTGGGGAGACCTTGTAAATATTAACCTGCTGGTGACCCTGTAAATATTAAACTCTTCGGGAGATCCTGTAAATGTTAAACTCCTGGGGAGAACCTGTAAATATTAAACTCCTGGGGAGACCCGGTAAATATTAAACTCCTGGGGACCCTCTAAATATTAAACTACTGGAGAGACCCTGTAAATATTAAACTCATGGGGAGACCCTGTAAATATTGAACTCCTGGGGAGTTACTGTAAATATTAAACTCCTGGGGAGACCTTGTATATATTTAACTCCTGGGGAGACCCTGTAAATATTAACCTCCTGGGGACCCTGTAAATATTGAACTCCGAGGGACCATGTGAATAAAAAAACCTCAGGACCCGGCAAATATTAAACTCCTGGGGAGACCCTGTAAATATTATACTCCTGGCGAGACCCTGTAAATATTAAACACCTGGGGACCCTTTAAAAATAAAACTCCTGGGGCCCCTCCAAATATTAAACTCCTGGGGAGACCCAATAAATATTAAACTCCTGGTGACCCTGTAAATATTAAACTCCTGCAGACACTGTAAATATTAAATTCCTGGGGCGACCCGGTAAATATTAAACTCCTGGTGACCTGTAAATATGAAACTCCTGCGGACCCTGTAAATATTAAACTCCTGGGAGACCCGGTAAATATTGAACTCCTGGGGAGATGCTGTAAATATTAAACTCCTGGAGATCCTGTAAATATTAAGCTGCTGGAGATTCTGTAATATTAAACTCTGGGGGACCCTGTAAATATTAAACTCCTGGGGACCCTGTAAATATTAAACTCTTGGGGAGACCCTGTAAATATTAAACTCCTGGGGACCCTGTAAATATTGAACTCCTGGGGAGACCCTGTAAATATTAAACTCCTGGGGACCCTGTAAATATTAAACTCCTGTAGATCCTGTAAATATGAAACTCCTGGAGTCCCTGTAAATATTAAACTCCTGGGGAGACCCTGTAAATATTAAACTCCTGGAGACCCTGTAAATATTGAACTCCTGGGGACCCTGTAAATATTAAACTCCTGGAGAGACCATGTAAATATTAAACTCCTGGTGAGACCCTGTAAATATTAAACTCCTGGGGAGACTCTTTAAATATTAAACTCTTGGGGAGACCCTGTAAATATTAAACTCCTGGGGATACCCTCTAAATGTTAAACTCCTGGGAACCCTGTAAATATTAAACTCCTGGAGAGACCATGTAAATATTAAACTCCTGGTGAGACCCTGTAAATATTAAACTCCTGGGGAGACCTTCAAAATATTAACCTGCTGGTGACCCTTTAAATATTAAACTCCTCGGGAGATTGTGCAAATATTGAACTCCTGGGGAGACCCTGTAAATATTAAACTCATGGGGAGACCCTGTAAATATTAAATGCCTGGGGACCCTGTAAATAAAAAAACCTCGGTACCTGCAATTATTAAACTCCTGGGGCGACGCTGTAAATATTAAACTCTTGGAGACCCTGTATATATAAAACTCTGGAGACCCTGTAAATATGAAACTCCTGGGGACCCTGTAAATATTAAACTCCTGGGGACCCTGTAAATATTAAACTCCTGGAGACCCTGTAAATATTAAATTCCTGGGGCGACCCGGGAAATATTAAACTCAGGGGAACCCTGTAAATATTAAACTCCTGGGGACCCTGTAAATATTGAACTCCTGGGGACCATGTCAAAATTAAACTCCTGGGGACCCTGTAAATATTAAACTCCTGGGGAGATACTTTAAATATTAAACTCCTGGGGAGACCTTGTAAATATTAACCTGCTGGTGACCCTGTAATTATTAAACTCTTCGGGAGATCCTGTAAATGTTAAACTCCTGGGGAGAACCTGTAAATATTAAACTCCTGGGGAGACCCGGTAAATATTAAACTCCTGGGGACCCTCTAAATATTAAACTACTGGAGAGACCCTGTAAATATTAAACTCATGGGGAGACCCTGTAAATATTAAACTCCTGGGGAGACCCTGTTATTATTAAACTCCTGGAGACCCTGTAAATATTAAACTCCTGGGGACCCTGTAAATATTAAACAGCTGGGGAGACCCTGTTAATATTAAACTCCTGGGGAGATACTGTAAATATTAAACTCCTGTGGAGACCTTGTATATATTTAACTCCTGGGGAGACCCTGTAAATATTAACCTCCTGGGGACCCTGTAAATATTGAACTCCGAGGGACCATGTGAATAAAAAAACCTCAGGACCCGGCAAATATTAAACTCCTGGGGAGACCCTGTAAATATTATACTCCTGGCGAGACCCTGTAAATATTAAACACCTGGGGGCCCTTTAAGAATAAAACTCCTGGGGCCCCTCCAAATATTAAACTCCTGGGGAGACCCAATAAATATTAAACTCCTGGTGACCCTGTAAATATTAAACTCCTGCAAACACTGTAAAAATTAAACTCCTGGGGAGACACAGTAAATATTAAACTCCTGGTGACCCTGTAAATATTAAACTCCTGCAGACATTGTAAATATTAAATTCCTGGGGCGACCCGGTAAATATTAAACTCCTGGTGACCTGTAAATATTAAGCTGCTGGAGATTCTGTAATATTAAACTCTGGGGGACCCTGTAAATATTAAACTGCTGGGGACCCTGTAAATATTAAACTCTTGGGGAGACCCTGTAAATATTAAACTCCTGGGGCGACCCTCTAAATGTTAAACTCCTGGTAACCTTGTAAATATTAAACTCCTGGGGAAACCCTGTAAATATTGAACTACTGGAGACCCTGTAAATATTGAACTCCTGGGGAGACCCTGTAAATATTAAACTCCTGGGGAGACTCTGTAAATAACAAAACCTCGGGACTCTGCAAATATGAAACTCCTGGGGCGACGCAGTAAATATTAAACTCTTGGAGACCCTGTTAATATATAATTCTGGAGACCCTGTAAATATGAAACTGCTGGTGACCCTGTAAATATTAAACTCCTGGGGAGACCCGGTAAATATTAAACTCCTGGGGAGACCTTCAAAATATTAACCTGCTGGTGACCCTTTAAATATTAAACTCCTCGGGAGATTGTGCAAATATTGAACTCCTGGGGAGACCCTGTAAATATTAAACTCCTGGGGAGACCCTGTAAATATTAAATGCCTGGGGACCCTGTAAATAAAAAAACCTCGGTACCTGCAATTATTAAACTCCTGGGGCGACGCTGTAAATATTAAACTCTTGGAGACCCTGTAAATATAAAACTCTGGAGACCCTGTAAATATGAAACTCCTGGGGACCCTGTAAATATTAAACTCCTGGGGACCCTGTAAATATTAAACTCCTGGAGACCCTGTAAATATTAAATTCCTGGGGCGACCCGGGAAATATTAAACTCAGGGGGACCCTGTAAATATTAAACTCCTGGGGACCCTGTAAATATTGAACTCCTGGGGACCATGTCAAAATTAAACTCCTGGGGACCCTGTAAATATTAAACTCCTGGGGAGATACTTTAAATATTAAACTCCTGGGGAGACCTTGTAAATATTAACCTGCTGGTGACCCTGTAAATATTAAACTCTTCGGGAGATCCTGTAAATGTTAAACTCCTGGGGAGAACCTGTAAATATTAAACTCCTGGGGAGACCCGGTAAATATTAAACTCCTGGGGACCCTCTAAATATTAAACTACTGGAGAGACCCTGTAAATATTAAACTCATGGGGAGACCCTGTAAATATTGAACTCCTGGGGAGATACTGTAAATATTAAACTCCTGGGGAGACCTTGTATATATTTAACTCCTGGGGAGACCCTGTAAATATTAATCTCCTGGGGACCCTGTAAATATTGAACTCCGAGGGACCATGTGAATAAAAAAACCTCAGGACCCGGCAAATATTAAACTCCTGGGGAGACCCTGTAAATATTATACTCCTGGCGAGACCCTGTAAATATTAAACACCTGGGGACCCTTTAAAAATAAAACTCCTGGGGCCCCTCCAAATATTAAACTCCTGGGGAGACCCAATAAATATTAAACTCCTGGTGACCCTGTAAATATTAAACTCCTGCAGACATTGTAAATATTAAATTCCTGGGGCGACCCGGTAAATATTAAACTCCTGGTGACCTGTAAATATGAAACTCCTGCGGACCCTGTAAATATTAAACTCCTGGGAGACCCGGTAAATATTGAACTCCTGGGGAGATGCTGTAAATATTAAACTCCTGGAGATCCTGTAAATATTAAGCTGCTGGAGATTCTGTAATATTAAACTCTGGGGGACCCTGTAAATATTAAACTCCTGGGGACTCTGTAAATATTAAACTCTTGGGGAGACCCTGTAAATATTAAACTCCTGGGGACCCTGTAAATATTGAACTCCTGGGGAGACCCTGTAAATATTAAACTCCTGGGGACCCTGTAAATATTAAACTCCTGTAGATCCTGTAAATATGAAACTCCTGGAGTCCCTGTAAATATTAAACTCCTGGGGAGACCCTGTAAATATTAAACTCCTGGAGACCCTGTAAATATTGAACTCCTGGGGAGACTCTTTAAATATTAAACTCTTGGGGAGACCCTGTAAATATTAAACTCCTGGGGATACCCTCTAAATGTTAAACTCCTGGGAACCCTGTAAATATTAAACTCCTGGAGAGACCATGTAAATATTAAACTCCTGGTGAGACCCTGTAAATATTAAACTCCTGGGGAGACCTTCAAAATATTAACCTGCTGGTGACCCTTTAAATATTAAACTCCTCGGGAGATTGTGCAAATATTGAACTCCTGGGGAGACCCTGTAAATATTAAACTCATGGGGAGACCCTGTAAATATTAAATGCCTGGGGACCCTGTAAATAAAAAAACCTCGGTACCTGCAATTATTAAACTCCTGGGGCGACGCTGTAAATATTAAACTCTTGGAGACCCTGTAAATATAAAACTCTGGAGACCCTGTAAATATGAAACTCCTGGGGACCCTGTAAATATTAAACTCCTGGGGACCCTGTAAATATTAAACTCCTGGAGACCCTGTAAATATTAAATTCCTGGGGCGACCCGGGAAATATTAAACTCAGGGGGACCCTGTAAATATTAAACTCCTGGGGACCCTGTAAATATTGAACTCCTGGGGACCATGTCAAAATTAAACTCCTGGGGACCCTGTAAATATTAAACTCCTGGGGAGATACTTTAAATATTAAACTCCTGGGGAGACCTTGTAAATATTAACCTGCTGGTGACCCTGTAAATATTAAACTCTTCGGGAGATCCTGTAAATGTTAAACTCCTGGGGAGAACCTGTAAATATTAAACTCCTGGGGAGACCCGGTAAATATTAAACTCCTGGGGACCCTCTAAATATTAAACTACTGGAGAGACCCTGTAAATATTAAACTCATGGGGAGACCCTGTAAATATTGAACTCCTGGGGAGTTACTGTAAATATTAAACTCCTGGGGAGACCTTGTATATATTTAACTCCTGGGGAGACCCTGTAAATATTAACCTCCTGGGGACCCTGTAAATATTGAACTCCGAGGGACCATGTGAATAAAAAAACCTCAGGACCCGGCAAATATTAAACTCCTGGGGAGACCCTGTAAATATTATACTCCTGGCGAGACCCTGTAAATATTAAACACCTGGGGACCCTTTAAAAATAAAACTCCTGGGGCCCCTCCAAATATTAAACTCCTGGGGAGACCCAATAAATATTAAACTCCTGGTGACCCTGTAAATATTAAACTCCTGCAGACACTGTAAATATTAAATTCCTGGGGCGACCCGGTAAATATTAAACTCCTGGTGACCTGTAAATATGAAACTCCTGCGGACCCTGTAAATATTAAACTCCTGGGAGACCCGGTAAATATTGAACTCCTGGGGAGATGCTGTAAATATTAAACTCCTGGAGATCCTGTAAATATTAAGCTGCTGGAGATTCTGTAATATTAAACTCTCGGGGACCCTGTAAATATTAAACTCCTGGGGACCCTGTAAATATTAAACTCTTGGGGAGACCCTGTAAATATTAAACTCCTGGGGACCCTGTAAATATTGAACTCCTGGGGAGTCCCTGTAAATATTAAACTCCTGGGGACCCTGTAAATATTAAACTCCTGTAGATCCTGTAAATATGAAACTCCTGGAGTCCCTGTAAATATTAAACTCCTGGGGAGACCCTGTAAATATTAAACTCCTGGAGACCCTGTAAATATTGAACTCCTGGGGACCCTGTAAATATTAAACTCCTGGAGAGACCATGTAAATATTAAACTCCTGGTGAGACCCTGTAAATATTAAACTCCTGGGGAGACTCTTTAAATATTAAACTCTTGGGGAGACCCTGTAAATATTAAACTCCTGGGGATACCCTCTAAATGTTAAACTCCTGGGAACCCTGTAAATATTAAACTCCTGGAGAGACCATGTAAATATTAAACTCCTGGTGAGACCCTGTAAATATTAAACTCCTGGGGAGACCTTCAAAATATTAACCTGCTGGTGACCCTTTAAATATTAAACTCCTCGGGAGATTGTGCAAATATTGAACTCCTGGGGAGACCCTGTAAATATTAAACTCATGGGGAGACCCTGTAAATATTAAATGCCTGGGGACCCTGTAAATAAAAAAACCTCGGTACCTGCAATTATTAAACTCCTGGGGCGACGCTGTAAATATTAAACTCTTGGAGACCCTGTATATATAAAACTCTGGAGACCCTGTAAATATGAAACTCCTGGGGACCCTGTAAATATTAAACTCCTGGGGACCCTGTAAATATTAAACTCCTGGAGACCCTGTAAATATTAAATTCCTGGGGCGACCCGGGAAATATTAAACTCAGGGGAACCCTGTAAATATTAAACTCCTGGGGACCCTGTAAATATTGAACTCCTGGGGACCATGTCAAAATTAAACTCCTGGGGACCCTGTAAATATTAAACTCCTGGGGAGATACTTTAAATATTAAACTCCTGGGGAGACCTTGTAAATATTAACCTGCTGGTGACCCTGTAATTATTAAACTCTTCGGGAGATCCTGTTAATGTTAAACTCCTGGGGAGAACCTGTAAATATTAAACTCCTGGGGAGACCCGGTAAATATTAAACTCCTGGGGACCCTCTAAATATTAAACTACTGGAGAGACCCTGTAAATATTAAACTCATGGGGAGACCCTGTAAATATTAAACTCCTGGGGAGACCCTGTTATTATTAAACTCCTGGAGACCCTGTAAATATTAAACTCCTGGGGACCCTGTAAATATTAAACAGCTGGGGAGACCCTGTTAATATTAAACTCCTGGGGAGATACTGTAAATATTAAACTCCTGTGGAGACCTTGTATATATTTAACTCCTGGGGAGACCCTGTAAATATTAACCTCCTGGGGACCCTGTAAATATTGAACTCCGAGGGACCATGTGAATAAAAAAACCTCAGGACCCGGCAAATATTAAACTCCTGGGGAGACCCTGTAAATATTATACTCCTGGCGAGACCCTTTAAATATTAAACACCTGGGGACCCTTTAAGAATAAAACTCCTGGGGCCCCTCCAAATATTAAACTCCTGGGGAGACCCAATAAATATTAAACTCCTGGTGACCCTGTAAATATTAAACTCCTGCAGACACTGTAAAAATTAAACTCCTGGGGAGACCCAGTAAATATTAAACTCCTGGTGACCCTGTAAATATTAAACTCCTGCAGACATTGTAAATATTAAATTCCTGGGGCGACCCGGTAAATATTAAACTCCTGGTGACCTGTAAATATTAAGCTGCTGGAGATTCTGTAATATTAAACTCTGGGGGACCCTGTAAATATTAAACTGCTGGGGACCCTGTAAATATTAAACTCTTGGGGAGACCCTGTAAATATTAAACTCCTGGGGCGACCCTCTAAATGTTAAACTCCTGGTAACCTTGTAAATATTAAACTCCTGGGGAAACCCTGTAAATATTGAACTCCTGGAGACCCTGTAAATATTGAACTCCTGGGGAGACCCTGTAAATATTAAACTCCTGGGGAGACTCTGTAAATAAAAAAACCTCGGGACTCTGCAAATATGAAACTCCTGGGGCGACGCAGTAAATATTAAACTCTTGGAGACCCTGTTAATATATAATTCTGGAGACCCTGTAAATATGAAACTGCTGGGGACCCTGTAAATATTAAACTCCTGGGGAGACCCTGTAAATATTAAACTCCTGGGGAGACCTTCAAAATATTAACCTGCTGGTGACCCTTTAAATATTAAACTCCTCGGGAGATTGTGCAAATATTGAACTCCTGGGGAGACCCTGTAAATATTGAACTCCTGGGGAGACCCTGTAAATATTAAACTCCTGGGGCGACGCTGTAAATATTAAACTCTTGGAGACCCTGTAAATATAAAACTCTGGAGACCCTGTAAATATGAAACTCCTGGGGACCCTGTAAATATTAAACTCCTGGGGACCCTGTAAATATTAAACTCCTGGAGACCCTGTAAATATTAAATTCCTGGGGCGACCCGGGAAATATTAAACTCAGGGGGACCCTGTAAATATTAAACTCCTGGGGACCCTGTAAATATTGAACTCCTGGGGACCATGTCAAAATTAAACTCCTGGGGACCCTGTAAATATTAAACTCCTGGGGAGATACTTTAAATATTAAACTCCTGGGGAGACCTTGTAAATATTAACCTGCTGGTGACCCTGTAAATATTAAACTCTTCGGGAGATCCTGTAAATGTTAAACTCCTGGGGAGAACCTGTAAATATTAAACTCCTGGGGAGACCCGGTAAATATTAAACTCCTGGGGACCCTCTAAATATTAAACTACTGGAGAGACCCTGTAAATATTAAACTCATGGAGAGACCCTGTAAATATTGAACTCCTGGGGAGATACTGTAAATATTAAACTCCTGGGGAGACCTTGTATATATTTAACTCCTGGGGAGACCCTGTAAATATTAACCTCCTGGGGACCCTGTAAATATTGAACTCCGAGGGACCATGTGAATAAAAAAACCTCAGGACCCGGCAAATATTAAACTCCTGGGGAGACCCTGTAAATATTATACTCCTGGCGAGACCCTGTAAATATTAAACACCTGGGGACCCTTTAAAAATAAAACTCCTGGGGCCCCTCCAAATATTAAACTCCTGGGGAGACCCAATAAATATTAAACTCCTGGTGACCCTGTAAATATTAAACTCCTGCAGACACTGTAAAAATTAAACTCCTGGGGAGACCCAGTAAATATTAAACTCCTGGTGACCCTGTAAATATTAAAGTCCTGCAGACATTGTAAATATTAAATTCCTGGGGCGACCCGGTAAATATTAAACTCCTGGTGACCTGTAAATATGAAACTCCTGCGGACCCTGTAAATATTAAACTCCTGGGAGACCCGGTAAATATTGAACTCCTGGGGAGATGCTGTAAATATTAAACTCCTGGAGATCCTGTAAATATTAAGCTGCTGGAGATTCTGTAATATTAAACTCTGGGGGACCCTGTAAATATTAAACTCCTGGGGACCCTGTAAATATTAAACTCTTGGGGAGACCCTGTAAATATTAAACTCCTGGGGACCCTGTAAATATTGAACTCCTGGGGAGACCCTGTAAATATTAAACTCCTGGGGAGACCTTCAAAATATTAACCTGCTGGTGACCCTTTAAATATTAAACTCCTCGGGAGATTGTGCAAATATTGAACTCCTGGGGAGACCCTGTAAATATTAAACTCCTGCGGAGACCCTGTAAATATTAAATGCCTGGGGACCCTGTAAATAAAAAAACCTCGGTACCTGCAATTATTAAACTCCTGGGGCGACGCTGTAAATATTAAACTCTGGAGACCCTGTAAATATGAAACTCCTGGGGACCCTGTAAGTATTAAACTCCTGGGGACCCTGTAAATATTAAACTCCTGGAGACCCTGTAAATATTAAACTCCTGGGGAGACCTTGTATATATTTAACTCCTGGGGAGACCCTGTAAACATTAACCTCCTGGGGACCCTGTAAATATTGAACTCCGAGGGACCATGTGAATAAAAAAACCTCAGGACCCGGCAAATATTAAACTCCTGGGGAGACCCTGTAAATATTATACTCCTGGCGAGACCCTGTAAATATTAAACACCTGGGGACCCTTTAAAAATAAAACTCCTGGGGCCCCTCCAAATATTAAACTCCTGGGGAGACCCAATAAATATTAAACTCCTGGTGACCCTGTAAATATTAAACTCCTGCAGACATTGTAAATATTAAATTCCTGGGGCGACCCGGTAAATATTAAACTCCTGGTGACCTGTAAATATGAAACTCCTGCGGACCCTGTAAATATTAACTCCTGGGAGACCCGGTAAATATTGAACTCCTGGGGAGATGCTGTAAATATTAAACTCCTGGAGATCCTGTAAATATTAAGCTGCTGGAGATTCTGTAATATTAAACTCTGGGGGACCCTGTAAATATTAAACTCTTGGGGAGACCCTGTAAATATTAAACTCCTGGGGATCCTGTAAATATTGAACTCCTGGGGAGACCCTGTAAATAATACTCCTGGGGACCCTGTAAATATTAAACTCCTGTAGATCCTGTAAATATGAAACTCCTGGAGTCCCTGTAAATATTAAACTCCTGGGGAGACCCTGTAAATATTAAACTCCTGGAGACCCTGTAAATATTGAACTCCTGGGGAGACTCTTTAAATATTAAACTCTTGGGGAGACCCTGTAAATATTAAACTCCTGGGGATACCCTCTAAATGTTAAACTCCTGGGAACCCTGTAAATATTAAACTCCTGGAGAGACCATGTAAATATTAAACTCCTGGTGAGACCCTGTAAATATTAAACTCCTGGGGAGACCTTCAAAATATTAACCTGCTGGTGACCCTTTAAATATTAAACTCCTCGGGAGATTGTGCAAATATTGAACTCCTGGGGAGACCCTGTAAATATTAAACTCATGGGGAGACCCTGTAAATATTAAATGCCTGGGGACCCTGTAAATAAAAAAACCTCGGTACCTGCAATTATTAAACTCCTGGGGCAACGCTGTAAATATTAAACTCTTGGAGACCCTGTAAATATAAAACTCTGGAGACCCTGTAAATATGAAACTCCTGGGGACCCTGTAAATATTAAACTCCTGGGGACCCTGTAAATATTAAACTCCTGGAGACCCTGTAAATATTAAATTCCTGGGGCGACCCGGGAAATATTAAACTCAGGGGGACCCTGTAAATATTAAACTCCTGGGGACCCTGTAAATATTGAACTCCTGGGGACCATGTCAAAATTAAACTCCTGGGGACCCTGTAAATATTAAACTCCTGGGGAGATACTTTAAATATTAAACTCCTGGGGAGACCTTGTAAATATTAACCTGCTGGTGACCCTGTAAATATTAAACTCTTCGGGAGATCCTGTAAATGTTAAACTCCTGGGGAGAACCTGTAAATATTAAACTCCTGGGGAGACCCGGTAAATATTAAACTCCTGGGGACCCTCTAAATATTAAACTACTGGAGAGACCCTGTAAATATTAAACTCATGGGGAGACCCTGTAAATATTGAACTCCTGGGGAGATACTGTAAATATTAAACTCCTGGGGAGACCTTGTATATATTTAACTCCTGGGGAGACCCTGTAAATATTAACCTCCTGGGGACCCTGTAAATATTGAACTCCGAGGGACCATGTGAATAAAAAAACCTCAGGACCCGGCAAATATTAAACTCCTGGGGAGACCCTGTAAATATTATACTCCTGGCGAGACCCTGTAAATATTAAACACCTGGGGACCCTTTAAAAATAAAACTCCTGGGGCCCCTCCAAATATTAAACTCCTGGGGAGACCCAATAAATATTAAACTCCTGGTGACCCTGTAAATATTAAACTCCTGCAGACACTGTAAATATTAAATTCCTGGGGCGACCCGGTAAATATTAAACTCCTGGTGACCTGTAAATATGAAACTCCTGCGGACCCTGTAAATATTAAACTCCTGGGAGACCCGGTAAATATTGAACTCCTGGGGAGATGCTGTAAATATTAAACTCCTGGAGATCCTGTAAATATTAAGCTGCTGGAGATTCTGTAATATTAAACTCTGGGGGACCCTGTAAATATTAAACTCCTGGGGACCCTGTAAATATTAAACTCTTGGGGAGACCCTGTAAATATTAAACTCCTGGGGACCCTGTAAATATTGAACTCCTGGGGAGACCCTGTAAATATTAAACTCCTGGGGACCCTGTAAATATTAAACTCCTGTAGATCCTGTAAATATGAAACTCCTGGAGTCCCTGTAAATATTAAACTCCTGGGGAGACCCTGTAAATATTAAACTCCTGGAGACCCTGTAAATATTGAACTCCTGGGGACCCTGTAAATATTAAACTCCTGGAGAGACCATGTAAATATTAAACTCCTGGTGAGACCCTGTAAATATTAAACTCCTGGGGAGACTCTTTAAATATTAAACTCTTGGGGAGACCCTGTAAATATTAAACTCCTGGGGATACCCTCTAAATGTTAAACTCCTGGGAACCCTGTAAATATTAAACTCCTGGAGAGACCATGTAAATATTAAACTCCTGGTGAGACCCTGTAAATATTAAACTCCTGGGGAGACCTTCAAAATATTAACCTGCTGGTGACCCTTTAAATATTAAACTCCTCGGGAGATTGTGCAAATATTGAACTCCTGGGGAGACCCTGTAAATATTAAACTCATGGGGAGACCCTGTAAATATTAAATGCCTGGGGACCCTGTAAATAAAAAAACCTCGGTACCTGCAATTATTAAACTCCTGGGGCGACGCTGTAAATATTAAACTCTTGGAGACCCTGTATATATAAAACTCTGGAGACCCTGTAAATATGAAACTCCTGGGGACCCTGTAAATATTAAACTCCTGGGGACCCTGTAAATATTAAACTCCTGGAGACCCTGTAAATATTAAGCTGCTGGAGATTCTGTAATATTAAACTCTGGGGGACCCTGTAAATATTAAACTCTTGGGGAGACCCTGTAAATATTAAACTCCTGGGGACCCTGTAAATATTGAACTCCTGGGGAGACCCTGTAAATAATACTCCTGGGGACCCTGTAAATATTAAACTCCTGTAGATCCTGTAAATATGAAACTCCTGGAGTCCCTGTAAATATTAAACTCCTGGGGAGACCCTGTAAATATTAAACTCCTGGAGACCCTGTAAATATTGAACTCCTGGGGAGACTCTTTAAATATTAAACTCTTGGGGAGACCCTGTAAATATTAAACTCCTGGGGATACCCTCTAAATGTTAAACTCCTGGGAACCCTGTAAATATTAAACTCCTGGAGAGACCATGTAAATATTAAACTCCTGGTGAGACCCTGTAAATATTAAACTCCTGGGGAGACCTTCAAAATATTAACCTGCTGGTGACCCTTTAAATATTAAACTCCTCGGGAGATTGTGCAAATATTGAACTCCTGGGGAGACCCTGTAAATATTAAACTCATGGGGAGACCCTGTAAATATTAAATGCCTGGGGACCCTGTAAATATTAAACTCATGGAGACCCTGTAAATATTAAATTCCTGGGGCGACCCGGGAAATATTAAACTCAGGGGAACCCTGTAAATATTAAACTCCTGGGGACCCTGTAAATATTGAACTCCTGGGGACCATGTCAAAATTAAACTCCTGGGGACCCTGTAAATATTAAACTCCTGGGGAGACCCTGTTATTATTAAACTCCTGGAGACCCTGTAAATATTAAACTCCTGGGGACCCTGTAAATATTAAACAGCTGGGGAGACCCTGTTAATATTAAACTCCTGGGGAGATACTGTAAATATTAAACTCCTGTGGAGACCTTGTATATATTTAACTCCTGGGGAGACCCTGTAAATATTAACCTCCTGGGGACCCTGTAAATATTGAACTCCGAGGGACCATGTGAATAAAAAAACCTCAGGACCCGGCAAATATTAAACTCCTGGGGAGACCCTGTAAATATTATACTCCTGGCGAGACCCTGTAAATATTAAACACCTGGGGACCCTTTAAGAATAAAACTCCTGGGGCCCCTCCAAATATTAAACTCCTGGGGAGACCCAATAAATATTAAACTCCTGGTGACCCTGTAAATATTAAACTCCTGCAGACACTGTAAAAATTAAACTCCTGGGGAGACCCAGTAAATATTAAACTCCTGGTGACCCTGTAAATATTAAACTCCTGCAGACATTGTAAATATTAAATTCCTGGGGCGACCCGGTAAATATTAAACTCCTGGTGACCTGTAAATATTAAGCTGCTGGAGATTCTGTAATATTAAACTCTGGGGGACCCTGTAAATATTAAACTGCTGGGGACCCTGTAAATATTAAACTCTTGGGGAGACCCTGTAAATATTAAACTCCTGGGGCGACCCTCTAAATGTTAAACTCCTGGTAACCTTGTAAATATTAAACTCCTGGGGAAACCCTGTAAATATTGAACTCCTGGAGACCCTGTAAATATTGAACTCCTGGGGAGACCCTGTAAATATTAAATTCCTGGGGAGACTCTGTAAATAACAAAACCTCGGGACTCTGCAAATATGAAACTCCTGGGGCGACGCAGTAAATATTAAACTCTTGGAGACCCTGTTAATATATAATTCTGGAGACCCTGTAAATATGAAACTGCTGGGGACCCTGTAAATATTAAACTCCTGGGGAGACCCTGTAAATATTAAACTCCTGGGGAGACCTTCAAAATATTAACCTGCTGGTGACCCTTTAAATATTAAACTCCTCGGGAGATTGTGCAAATATTGAACTCCTGGGGAGACCCTGTAAATATTAAACTCCTGGGGAGACCCTGTAAATATTAAATGCCTGGGGACCCTGTAAATAAAAAAACCTCGGTACCTGCAAATATTAAACTCCTGGGGCGACGCTGTAAATATTAAACTCTTGGAGACCCTGTAAATATAAAACTCTGGAGACCCTGTAAATATGAAACTCCTGGGGACCCTGTAAATATTAAACTCCTGGGGACCCTGTAAATATTAAACTCCTGGAGACCCTGTAAATATTAAATTCCTGGGGCGACCCGGGAAATATTAAACTCAGGGGGACCCTGTAAATATTAAACTCCTGGGGACCCTGTAAATATTGAACTCCTGGGGACCATGTCAAAATTAAACTCCTGGGGACCCTGTAAATATTAAACTCCTGGGGAGATACTTTAAATATTAAACTCCTGGGGAGACCTTGTAAATATTAACCTGCTGGTGACCCTGTAAATATTAAACTCTTCGGGAGATCCTGTAAATGTTAAACTCCTGGGGAGAACCTGTAAATATTAAACTCCTGGGGAGACCCGGTAAATATTAAACTCCTGGGGACCCTCTAAATATTAAACTACTGGAGAGACCCTGTAAATATTAAACTCATGGGGAGACCCTGTAAATATTGAACTCCTGGGGAGATACTGTAAATATTAAAATCCTGGGGAGACCTTGTATATATTTAACTCCTGGGGAGACCCTGTAAATATTAACCTCCTGGGGACCCTGTAAATATTGAACTCCGAGGGACCATGTGAATAAAAAAACCTCAGGACCCGGCAAATATTAAATTCCTGGGGAGACCCTGTAAATATTATACTCCTGGCGAGACCCTGTAAATATTAAACACCTGGGGACCCTTTAAAAATAAAACTCCTGGGGCCCCTCCAAATATTAAACTCCTGGGGAGACCCAATAAATATTAAACTCCTGGTGACCCTGTAAATATTAAACTCCTGCAGACACTGTAAAAATTAAACTCCTGGGGAGACCCAGTAAATATTAAACTCCTGGTGACCCTGTAAATATTAAACTCCTGCAGACATTGTAAATATTAAATTCCTGGGGCGACCCGGTAAATATTAAACTCCTGGTGACCTGTAAATATGAAACTCCTGCGGACCCTGTAAATATTAAACTCCTGGGAGACCCGGTAAATATTGAACTCCTGGGGAGATGCTGTAAATATTAAACTCCTGGAGATCCTGTAAATATTAAGCTGCTGGAGATTCTGTAATATTAAACTCTGGGGGACCCTGTAAATATTAAACTCCTGGGGACCCTGTAAATATTAAACTCTTGGGGAGACCCTGTAAATATTAAACTCCTGGGGACCCTGTAAATATTGAACTCCTGGGGAGACCCTGTAAATATTAAACTCCTGGGGAGACCTTCAAAATATTAACCTGCTGGTGACCCTTTAAATATTAAACTCCTCGGGAGATTGTGCAAATATTGAACTCCTGGGGAGACCCTGTAAATATTAAACTCCTGGGGAGACCCTGTAAATATTAAATGCCTGGGGACCCTGTAAATAAAAAAACCTCGGTACCTGCAATTATTAAACTCCTGGGGCGACGCTGTAAATATTAAACTCTTGGAGACCCTGTAAATATAAAACTCTGGAGACCCTGTAAATATGAAACTCCTGGGGACCCTGTAAATATTAAACTCCTGGGGACCCTGTAAATATTAAACTCCTGGAGACCCTGTAAATATTAAATTCCTGGGGCGACCCGGGAAATATTAAACTCAGGGGGACCCTGTAAATATTAAACTCCTGGGGACCCTGTAAATATTGAACTCCTGGGGACCATGTCAAAATTAAACTCCTGGGGACCCTGTAAATATTAAACTCCTGGGGAGATACTTTAAATATTAAACTCCTGGGGAGACCTTGTAAATATTAACCTGCTGGTGACCCTGTAAATATTAAACTCTTCGGGAGATCCTGTAAATGTTAAACTCCTGGGGAGAACCTGTAAATATTAAACTCCTGGGGAGACCCGGTAAATATTAAACTCCTGGGGACCCTGTAAATATTAAACAGCTGGGGAGACCCTGTTAATATTAAACTCCTGGGGAGATACTGTAAATATTAAACTCCTGTGGAGACCTTGTATATATTTAACTCCTGGGGAGACCCTGTAAATATTAACCTCCTGGGGACCCTGTAAATATTGAACTCCGAGGGACCATGTGAATAAAAAAACCTCAGGACCCGGCAAATATTAAACTCCTGGGGAGACCCTGTAAATATTATACTCCTGGCGAGACCCTGTAAATATTAAACAGCTGGGGACCCTGTAAATATTAAACTCCTGGATACCCTGTAAATATTAAACTCTTGGGGACATGTAAATATTAAACTCCTGGTGACCCTGTAAATATTAAACTCCTGGAGATTACCTGTAAATATTAACCTCATGGGGACCCTGTAAATATTAAACTCCTGGGGACCCTGTAAATATGAAACTCCTTTAGACCCTGAAAATATTAAACTCCTGGGGACCCTGTAAATATTAAACAGCTGGGGAGACCCTGTTAATATTAAACTCCTGGGGAGATACTGTAAATATTAAACTCCTGTGGAGACCTTGTATATATTTAACTCCTGGGGAGACCCTGTAAATATTAACCTCCTGGGGACCCTGTAAATATTGAACTCCGAGGGACCATGTGAATAAAAAAACCTCAGGACCCGGCAAATATTAAACTCCTGGGGAGACCCTGTAAATATTATACTCCTGGCGAGACCCTGTAAATATTAAACACCTGGGGACCCTTTAAGAATAAAACTCCTGGGGCCCCTCCAAATATTAAACTCCTGGGGAGACCCAATAAATATTAAACTCCTGGTGACCCTGTAAATATTAAACTCCTGCAGACACTGTAAAAATTAAACTCCTGGGGAGACCCAGTAAATATTAAACTCCTGGTGACCCTGTAAATATTAAACTCCTGCAGACATTGTAAATATTAAATTCCTGGGGCGACCCGGTAAATATTAAACTCCTGGTGACCTGTAAATATTAAGCTGCTGGAGATTCTGTAATATTAAACTCTGGGGGACCCTGTAAATATTAAACTGCTGGGGACCCTGTAAATATTAAACTCTTGGGGAGACCCTGTAAATATTAAACTCCTGGGGCGACCCTCTAAATGTTAAACTCCTGGTAACCTTGTAAATATTAAACTCCTGGGGAAACCCTGTAAATATTGAACTCCTGGAGACCCTGTAAATATTGAACTCCTGGAGACCCTGTAAATATTGAACTCCTGGGGAGACCCTGTAAATATTAAACTCCTGGGGAGACTCTGTAAATAAAAAAACCTCGGGACTCTGCAAATATGAAACTCCTGGGGCGACGCAGTAAATATTAAACTCTTGGAGACCCTGTTAATATATAATTCTGGAGACCCTGTAAATATGAAACTGCTGGGGACCCTGTAAATATTAAACTCCTGGGGAGACCCTGTAAATATTAAACTCCTGGGGAGACCTTCAAAATATTAACCTGCTGGTGACCCTTTAAATATTAAACTCCTCGGGAGATTGTGCAAATATTGAACTCCTGGGGAGACCCTGTAAATATTGAACTCCTGGGGAGACCCTGTAAATATTAAACTCCTGGGGAGACCCTGTAAATATTAAATGCCTGGGGACCCTGTAAATAAAAAAACCTCGGTACCTGCAATTATTAAACTCCTGGGGCGACGCTGTAAATATTAAACTCTTGGAGACCCTGTAAATATAAAACTCTGGAGACCCTGTAAATATGAAACTCCTGGGGACCCTGTAAATATTAAACTCCTGGGGACCCTGTAAATATTAAACTCCTGGAGACCCTGTAAATATTAAATTCCTGGGGCGACCCGGGAAATATTAAACTCAGGGGGACCCTGTAAATATTAAACTCCTGGGGACCCTGTAAATATTGAACTCCTGGGGACCATGTCAAAATTAAACTCCTGGGGACCCTGTAAATATTAAACTCCTGGGGAGATACTTTAAATATTAAACTCCTGGGGAGACCTTGTAAATATTAACCTGCTGGTGACCCTGTAAATATTAAACTCTTCGGGAGATCCTGTAAATGTTAAACTCCTGGGGAGAACCTGTAAATATTAAACTCCTGGGGAGACCCGGTAAATATTAAACTCCTGGGGACCCTCTAAATATTAAACTACTGGAGAGACCCTGTAAATATTAAACTCATGGGGAGACCCTGTAAATATTGAACTCCTGGGGAGATACTGTAAATATTAAACTCCTGGGGAGACCTTGTATATATTTAACTCCTGGGGAGACCCTGTAAATATTAACCTCCTGGGGACCCTGTAAATATTGAACTCCGAGGGACCATGTGAATAAAAAAACCTCAGGACCCGGCAAATATTAAACTCCTGGGGAGACCCTGTAAATATTATACTCCTGGCGAGACCCTGTAAATATTAAACACCTGGGGACCCTTTAAAAATAAAACTCCTGGGGCCCCTCCAAATATTAAACTCCTGGGGAGACCCAATAAATATTAAACTCCTGGTGACCCTGTAAATATTAAACTCCTGCAGACACTGTAAAAATTAAACTCCTGGGGAGACCCAGTAAATATTAAACTCCTGGTGACCCTGTAAATATTAAACTCCTGCAGACATTGTAAATATTAAATTCCTGGGGCGACCCGGTAAATATTAAACTCCTGGTGACCTGTAAATATGAAACTCCTGTGGACCCTGTAAATATTAAACTCCTGGGAGACCCGGTAAATATTGAACTCCTGGGGAGATGCTGTAAATATTAAACTCCTGGAGATCCTGTAAATATTAAGCTGCTGGAGATTCTGTAATATTAAACTCTGGGGGACCCTGTAAATATTAAACTCCTGGGGACCCTGTAAATATTAAACTCTTGGGGAGACCCGGTAAATATTAAACTCCTGGGGACCCTCTAAATATTAAACTACTGGAGAGACCCTGTAAATATTAAACTCATGGGTAGACCCTGTAAATATTAAACTCCTGGGGAGACCCTGTTATTATTAAACTCCTGGAGACCCTGTAAATATTAAACTCCTGGGGACCCTGTAAATATTAAACAGCTGGGGAGACCCTGTTAATATTAAACTCCTGGGGAGATACTGTAAATATTAAACTCCTGTGGAGACCTTGTATATATTTAACTCCTGGGGAGACCCTGTAAATATTAACCTCCTGGGGACCCTGTAAATATTGAACTCCGAGGGACCATGTGAATAAAAAAACCTCAGGACCCGGCAAATATTAAACTCCTGGGGAGACCCTGTAAATATTATACTCCTGGCGAGACCCTGTAAATATTAAACACCTGGGGACCCTTTAAGAATAAAACTCCTGGGGCCCCTCCAAATATTAAACTCCTGGGGAGACCCAATAAATATTAAACTCCTGGTGACCCTGTAAGTATTAAACTCCTGCAGACACTGTAAAAATTAAACTCCTGGGGAGACCCAGTAAATATTAAACTCCTGGTGACCCTGTAAATATTAAACTCCTGCAGACATTGTAAATATTAAATTCCTGGGGCGACCCGGTAAATATTAAACTCCTGGTGACCTGTAAATATTAAGCTGCTGGAGATTCTGTAATATTAAACTCTGGGGGACCCTGTAAATATTAAACTGCTGGGGACCCTGTAAATATTAAACTCTTGGGGAGACCCTGTAAATATTAAACTCCTGGGGCGACCCTCTAAATGTTAAACTCCTGGTAACCTTGTAAATATTAAACTCCTGGGGAAACCCTGTAAATATTGAACTCCTGGAGACCCTGTAAATATTGAACTCCTGGGGAGACCCTGTAAATATTAAACTCCTGGGGAGACTCTGTAAATAAAAAAACCTCGGGACTCTGCAAATATGAAACTCCTGGGGCGACGCAGTAAATATTAAACTCTTGGAGACCCTGTTAATATATAATTCTGGAGACACTGTAAATATGAAACTGCTGGGGACCCGGTAAATATTAAACTCCTGGTGACCTGTAAATATTAAGCTGCTGGAGATTCTGTAATATTAAACTCTGGGGGACCCTGTAAATATTAAACTCTTGGGGAGACCCTGTAAATATTAAACTCTTGGGGAGACCCTGTAAATATGAAACTGCTGGGGACCCTGTAAATATTAAACTCCTGGAGACCCTGTAAATATTAAACTCCTGGGGACCCTGTAAATATTAAACTCTTGGGGAGACCCTGTAAATATTAAACTCCTGGGGACCCTGTAAATATTAAACTCCTGGAGACCCTGTAAATATTAAACTCCTGGGGACCCTGTAAATATTAAACTCTTGGGGAGACCCTGTAAATATTAAACTCCTGGGGACCCTTTAAATATTAAAATCCTGGGGGGCCCTGTAAATATTGAACTCCTGGGGAGACTCTATAAACATTAAACTCCTGGGGAAACCTGGTAAATATTAACCTGCTGGTGACCTTATAAATATTAAACTCCTCGGGAGATCCTGTAAATATTAAACTCCAGGGGAGACCCGGTAAATATTAAACTCCTGGGGAGAACCTGTAAATATTAAACTCCTGGGGAGACCCGGTAAATATTAAACTCCGGTAGATCCTGTAAATATTAAACTCCTGGGGAGACCCTGTAAATATTAAACTCCTGGGGAGACCCGGTAAATATTAAACTCCGGTAGATCCTGTAAATATTAAACTCCTGGGGAGACCCTGTAAATATTAAACACCTGGGGACCCTGTAAATATTAAACTCATGCGGAGACTCTGTAAATAAAAAAACCTCGGGACTCTGCAAATATGAAACTCCTGGGGTGACGCAGTAAATATTAAACTCTTGGAGACCCTGTTAATATATAATTCTGGAGACCCTGTAAATATGAAACTGCTGGGGACCCTGTAAATATTAAACTCCTGGAGACCCTGTAAATATTAAACTCCTGGGGACCCTGTAAATATTAAACTCTTGGGGAGACCCTGTAAATATTAAACTCCTGGGAGACCCTCTAAATGTTAAACTCCTGGGGACCCTGTAAATATTAAACTCCTGGGGACCCTCTAAATATTGAACTCCTGGGGAGACCCTCTAAATGTTAAAATCCTGGGGAACCTGTAAATATTAAACTCCTGGGGATCCTGTAAATATTAAACTCCTGCGGAGACCCTCTAAATGTTAAAATCCTGGGGAACCTGTAAATATTAAACTCCTGGGGAGACCCTGTAAATATTAAACTCCTGGAGAGCCTGTAAATATGAAACTGCTGGGGACCCTGTAAATATTAAACTCCTGGAGACCCTGTAAATATTAAACTCCTGGGGACCCTGTAAATATTAAACTCTTGGGGAGACCCTGTAAATATTAAACTCCTGGGGAGACCCTCTAAATGTTAAACTCCTGGGGACCCTGTAAATATTAAACTCCTGGGGACCCTCTAAATATTGAACTCCTGGGGAGACTCTCTAAATGTTAAAATCCTGGGGAACCTTTAAATATTAAACTCCTGGGGATCCTGTAAATATTAAACTCCTGCGGAGACCCTCTAAATGTTAAAATCCTGGGGAACCTGTAAATATTAAACTCCTGGGGAGACCCTGTAAATATTAAACTCCTGGGGAGACCTTGTAAATATTAACCTGCTGGTGACCCTGTGAATACTAAACTACTCGGGAGATCCTGAAAATATTAAACTAGTGGGGCGATGCTGTTAATATTAAACTCCTGGGGATCCTGTAAATATTAAACTCTTGGGGACCCTGTAAATATTAAACTCCTGGGGGTACCCTGTAAATATTAAACTCTTGGGGAGACCCTGTAAATATTAACCTGCTGGTGACCCTGTAAATATTAAACTCCTGGGGTCCCTGTAAAAATTAAACGAGTGGGGAGATCCTGTGAATATTAAACTCCTGGAGACCCTGTAAATATTAAACTCCTGGGGAGACCCTGTAAATGTTAATCTCCGGGGGACCCTGTAAATATTAAACTCCTGGGGAGACCCTGTAAATATTGAACTCCTGGGGAGACCCAGTAAATATTAAACTCCTGGAGAGCATGTAAATATTAAACTCCCGGGGAGACCCTGTAAATATTGAACTCTTCGGGAGATCCTGTAAATATTAAACTCCTGGGGAGACCCTGTAAATATTAAACTCCTGGGGAGACCCTCTAAATATTGAACTCCTGGGGAGACCCTTTAAATATTAAACTCCTGGTGAGATTCTGTAAATATTAAACTCCTGGGGAGACCTTGTAAATATTAAATTGCTGGGGACCCTGTAAATATTAAACTCCTGGGGAGACCCTGTAAATATTAAACTCCTGGGGAGACCCTCTAAATGTTAAACTCCTGGGGAACCTGTAAATATTAAACTCCTGGGGTCCCTGTAAATATTAAACTCTTGGGGAGACCCTGTAAATATTAAACTCTTGGGGAGACCCTGTAAATATTAAACTCCTGGGGAGACCCTCTAAATGTTAAACTCCTGGGGACCCTGTAAATATTAAACTCCTGGGGAGTCCCTCTAATATTGAACTCCTGGGGAGACCCTTTAAATATTAAACTCCTGGTGAGATTCTGTAAATATTAAACTCCTGGGGAGACCCTGTAAATATTAAACTCCTGGGGAGACCCTCTAAATGTTAAACTCCTGGGGAACCTGTAAATATTAAACTGCTGGGGAGACCCTCTAAATGTTAAACTCCTGGGGAACCTGTAAATATTAAAATCCTGGGGAACCTGTAAATATTAAACTCCTGGGGAGACCCTGTAAATGTTAAACTCCGGGGGACCCTGTAAATATTAAACTCCTGGGGAGACCCTGTAAATATTAAACTCCTGGAGAGCCTGTAAATATTAAACTCCCGGGGAGACCCTGTAAATATTGAACTCTTCGGGAGATCCTGTAAATATTAAACTCCTGGGGAGACCCTGTAAATATTAAACTCCTGCGGAGACCCTGTAAATATTACACTCCTGGGGAGACCCTGTAAATATTAAACACCTGGGGACCCTGTAAATATTAAACTCATGCGGAGACTCTCTAAATAAAAAAACCTCGGGACTCTGCAAATATGAAACTCCTGGGGCGACGCAGTAAATATTAAACTCTTGGAGACCCTGTTAATATATAATTCTGGAGACACTGTAAATATGAAACTGCTGGGGACCCTGTAAATATTAAACTCCTGGGGACCCTGTAAATATTAAACTCCTGGAGACCCTGTAAATATTAAACTCCTGGGAACCCTGTAAATATTAAACTCTTGGGGTGACCCTGTAAATATTAAACTCCTGGGGAGGCCCTCTAAATATTGAACTCCTGGGCAGACCCTTTAAATATTAAACTCCTGGTGAGATTCTGTAAATATTAAACTCCTGGGGAGACCTTGTAAATATTAAATTGCTGGGGACCCTGTAAATATTAAACTCCTGGGGAGACCCTGTAAATATTAAACTCCTGGGGAGACCCTCTAAATGTTAAACTCCTGGGGAACCTGTAAATATTAAACTGCTGGGGAGACCCTCTAAATGTTAAACTCCTGGGGAACCTGTAAATATTAAAATCCTGGGGAACCTGTAAATATTAAACTCCTGGGGAGACCCTGTAAATATTAAACTAGTGGGGACCCTGTAAATATTAAACTCCTGGGGAGACCCTGTAAATATTAAACTCCTGGGGACCCTGTAAATATTAACCTGCTGGTGACCCTGTAAATACTAAACTCTTCGGGAGATCCTGTAAATATTAAACTAGTGGGGAGATGCTGTAAATATTAAACTCCTCGGGATCCTGTAAATATTAAACTCCTGGGGACCCTGTAAATATTAAACTCCTGGGGCGACCCTGTAAATATTAAACTCTTGGGGGGACCCTGTAAATATTAAACTCCTGGGGATCCTGTAAATATTAAACTCCTGCGGAGACCCTCTAAATGTTAAAATCCTGGGGAACCTGAAAATATTAAACTCCTGGGGAGACCCTGTAAATATTAAACTCCTGGGGAGACCTTGTAAATATTAACCTGCTGGTGACCCTGTAAATACTAAAATCCTCGGGAGATCCTGTAAATATTAAACTAGTGGGGAGATGCTGTAAATATTAAACTCCTGGGGATCCTGTAAATATTAAACTCTTGGGGACCCTGTAAATATTAAACTCCTGGGGGTACCCTGTAAATATTAAACTCTTGGGGAGACCCTGTAAATATTAACCTGCTGGTGACCCTGTAAATATTAAACTCCTGGGGTCCCTGTAAAAATTAAACGAGTGGGGAGATCCTGTAAATATTGAACTCCTGGGGAGACCCAGTAAATATTAAACTCCTGGAGAGCCTGTAAATATTAAACTCCTGGGGAGACCCTGTAAATATTGAACTCTTCAGGAGATCCTGTAAATATTAAACTCCTGGGGACCCTGTAAATATTAAACTCCTGGGGTCCCTGTAAATATTAAACTAGTGGGGAGATCCTGTAAATATTATACTCCTGGGGTGACCCTGTAAATATTACACTCCTGGGGAGACCCTGTGAATATTAAACATCTGGAGACCCTGTAAATATTAAACTGCTGATGATTCTGTAATATTAAACTCGGGTGGACCTTGTAAATATTAAACTCCTGGGGACCCTGTAAATATTAAACTCTTGGGGAGACCCTGTAAATATTAAACTCCTGGGGAGATCCTATAAATATTACACTCCTGGGGAGACCCTGTGAATATTAAACTCCTGGGGACCCTGTAAATATTAAACTCCTGCGGACCCTGTAAATAGTAAATTCCTGGGGACCCTGTAAATATTAAACTCCTGGGGACCCTGTAAATATTAAACTCCTGGGGAGACCCTGTAAATATTAAACTCCTGCGGACCCTGTAAATATTAAACTCCTGGGGAGACCTTGTATATATTTAACTCCTGGGGAGACCCTGTGAATATTAACCTCCTGGGGACCCTGTAAATATTGAACTCCTAGGGACCCTGCAAATAAAAAAACCTCAGGATCCGGCAAATATTAAACTCCAGGGGCGACGCTGTAAATATTAAACTCCTGGGGACCATGTAAATATTAAACTCCTGGGGAAACCCTGTAAATATTGAACTCTTCGGGAGATCCTGTAAATATTAAACTCCTGGGGAGACCCTGTAAATATTAAACTCCTGCGGAGACCCTGTAAATATTAAACTCCTGGGGACCCTGTAAATATTAAACTCCTGGGGTCCCTGTAAATATTAAACTAGTGGGGAGATCCTGTAAATATTATACTCCTGGGGTGACCCTGTAAATATTACACTCCTGGGGAGACCCTGTGAATATTAAACTCCTGGGGACCCTGTAAATATTAAACTGCTGATGATTCTGTAATATTAAACTCGGGGGGACCTTGTCAATATTAAACTCCTGGGGACCCTGTAAATATTAAACTCTTGGGGAGACCCTGTAAATATTAAACTCCTGGGGAGATCCTGTAAATATTAAACTCCTGGGGAGACCCTGTAAATATTAAACTCCTGGGGCCCCTGTAAATATTAAACTCCTGCGGACCCTGTAAATATTAAACTCCTGGGGAGACCTTGTATATATTTAACTCCTGGGGAGACCCTGTGAATATTAACCTCCTGGGGACCCTGTAAATATTGAACTCCTAGGGACCCTGTAAATAAAAAAACCTCAGGACCCGTCAAATATTAAACTCCAGGAGCGACGCTGTAAATATTAAACTCCTGGGGACCATGTAAATATTAAACTCCTGGGGAGACGCAGTAAATATTAAACTCCTGGGGAGACGCTGTAAATATTAAACTCTTGGGGAGTCACTGTAAATATTAAACTCCCGGGGACCCTGTAAATATTAAACTCCTGGGGACCCTCTAAATATTAATCTCTGGAGACCCTGTAAATATTAAACTCCTGGGGACCCTGTAAATATTAAACTCCTGGAGACCCTGTAAATATTACATTCCTGGGGGGACCAGGTAAATATTAAACTCCTGGTGTCCGTGTAAATATTAAACTCCTGGGGACCCTGTCAATATTAAACTCCTGGGGAGACCCTGTATATATTAAACTCCTGGGGACTCTGTGAATATTAAACTCCTGGAAACCCTGTAAATATTAAACTACTGGTTAACCTGTATATATTAAACTCCTGGAGACCCTTTAAATATTAAACTCCTGGGGAGACCCTGTAAATATTAAACTCCTGGGGACCCTGCAAATATTAAACTCCTGGTGAGACCCTGTAAATATTAAACTCCTGGGGACCCTGTAAATATTAAATCCCTGGGGAGACCCTGTAAATATTAAACTGCTGGGGACCCTGTAAATATTAAACTCCTGGGAACCCTGTAAATATTAAACTCCTGGGGAGACCCTGTAAATATTTAACTCTTGGGGAGATGCTGTAAATATTAAACTCCTGTGGAGACGCTGTAAATATTAAACTCCTGGGGAGACCCTGTAAATATTAAGGTCCTGGGGACCCTGTAAATATTAAACTTCTGGCATGACCCTCCAAGTTTGTGAGAAAATCTGTCCCATTGAATAAGTGATGGGAATCTTTTAAATGGTTATAAAACATGGCAGAGGGGCTTGTGAACTGGCAGTGGATTTACTGAGGGACTGTTATTAATATCAGTTGCAGTCCTCGAAAGTTTCTCTCTCCTGCCCCTCCCTAATTTCAATCATGTGAATACCCAAATGTTAAATGCACAGAGAATATTCAGAATGAGCAGGGGGTTGTCCTGATGATGTCACTGGACCTTACTCAAATCAAAACTAAGCGTTGTCTTTCAGTTCCCGTGTGTGGGATTGGGGGATGTGTTGTTGCTGGATGAACCTCACCAGCACATATTCAGTCACAGTGGCAGTCAGCCAGCTCCTTTTAAGGACAAAGTTCTTCGCCCATCCCATTGTTTCCTTCCCCCAGTCAGCTTGGTGAATGGGCAGCCTGCTGACAGGCCGGTGACAATCTGGGTGCCAGCAGCCTCAGGCATCATACTTTGTATGTTCAGGCCCTGCGGAGCTACATAGAGGGGAGACTTGGACCGACGGTGACTCAGATTAGGAGCTGTGCAGAGTCAGGTCATCCCACTAACTGCATTACCCCTCCCCAGGTCATGGACACAATCAGAGGATTGTAATCATTGAAGGTTGTCATAACGGGACTACAATAGAAGGAAGAATGCAATAATATCTGGATTATAATAACTGAAGGAGTGTGAGAAAAGGGTAATAACATCAGCTTGACTCCAATAACAGAAAGATTGTACTAACATGATTGTTTTATTAAGAAGATTGTAATAACAGAAATATTGTAATCACATGATTGTAATAACAAAGATTGTAATAACAGAAACAATTGTTATAAAAGTTCAATAACAACAGCAGGAATTTAAACAGGGGGCGATTTCCTCCCCCCCCCCCCGATTCTTTAGGCGCTAAAGAGTCTCTGAGATGGCCATGTTGGGGCGGTAAGCTGCAACGCCAATTTAGTTTGTTTAGCGGAAGACGCCATCTTGGTAAAGGATTTGAAGCCTGCGCTAGGAACAGCCGCCAGGAGGATCGTTCAACAGTTGACCGCTATTTTAAATTCCTGCTAGCGTTTACTAAAGAGGCTGCACAGAGCGTGACCCAACGTCCTCTCCCAACAGTGACCAGCTGTTTGGGAGTAAACACATGTGTTAATTTCAAGCGCTACTTAGGGAGCCTCACCATTTCATGTTCATTGCTGCTGGAGCCGTGCGGAGGAGCTCTTGAACACATTGGGGACTTTCTGCAACACGTCGTCAAGACTTCACTGACACGCCAGCAACATTTAGTCTGGAAATTATCTGATGACGTCACCTAAAAAGAGGAAGTGCTGTGCTATGCTCCCTTATAGGAGTCAGCAGGAGAAAGGGAGTGCTTAGTCATGGGCATCTTGCGAGGGGTCCCCCTTGGTGTGGATGAGGAATGGGAGAAGGACACAAGGCCAGGCAGAGCAGCACCAGTTGATGCAGGAGAGAGGGGCAGGATGGTGAGGTGCATTCCTTCCCCGCTGTGGGTACAGGACCTCCCTCCTCCTCTGGATCTCCTCCACCAGAACCTCCTGTGCCATATCCCAGAACCTGTGTGCCCCTCTCACTTGGTCTCTGTGCCCAGTGACTCACCATGTGCAGATCCCAGCTCAACAGCTCCCCAGGTAAACTCCGTACTGTGCCAGTATCTGAGCTGGCGGCTGCAATTGGCAGATCTTGTGACTGTTTCTCTTCTTCTTCACTGGTCCTCTCCCTCTTGTTCTTGCATCACTGCCTGGCCCGGTGTTAATTCTTGGCTATCTGAAAGGAGAAAGGCACAAGGGTAAAGTTGTGGTGAGGGTAGAGGGAAAGCAAGAAGTGCATGCTTACACCATGTGCAGCTTGTAAATCAGAAAAGATTGTGAGATGAGGGGGAAGTGGGATGTGAGAAGGAGGTTTAGGTATGAGGATACTGCCATCTTGTATGCTTTCACCCCGCCTCTGGCCACGGGCTCAGTGACACCCCTCCCAATAATGGCCAGCACTGTCTCCTCCATGGGGGTTAGGTTATGCAGACGTGCCAGTCGCCCGATGGTTAGGTTCCCCTGGCACTAGTTGTGAGCCACCTTTTCCCGCAAGTAACATGGAAGTGTGTCAGTGAATGTGATGCAATGTGTTTGGGTGATATGACTGCCTTGTTTGGATAGCTGACATTGTGTGCAAGGTGTGAGATGTGGGTGTGAGTGTTGCAGCAGTGGTAAGTGTGTGAGGGTGAGGCGAAGCTATGAATGTGAGCGATCAGTGTTGCTTGGTGTAGTTTGCTGGTAGGTGAGTGATGTAGGTGTGGTACATTGGATGGTGTGTGAGGCCAGTGGGATATGGAATTTGAAGATGAATTCACTGACCTTGACAACCATGTGAGGTCATTCAACTTCTTCCTGCACCTCGTCCACATTCTTGAGGTTAAACTGCTGGCATTCAGCATAGTGGCTATCTGCTCCCATGGACTTTGCACATTTGCTTGGAGGGCCTCCGGGCCCCCTGTGGAAACAGCACCTCTCTCCTCTCGTTGTCCTCCTGCACTACGGCCTCCAGTGTTGCAACGGAGAACCTTGGCACACATTGTCTCCCCTGTTGTGACATCGTTGTTGAGTTTTCCTCCTCTCTCTCCACCCCCCTCCCCCAACCAGTTCAATGAGCTGCTGCAGGCAAAATGCACCTCCCCTTTAGGAGGTGCAGACTGCCGTTAAGTAGAGTGAACTAGCTTTATTTGATGCGAGCCATGCACGAACTTGGGTCCCTGCTGAGCGTTCAACCACCCAGCCTTGCGTCCGGCGCTAGGCTGAATATTGCTAACATGCCAAGTTAGCGAGCTGCTTGTATTCCTTTCAAAAGGCACGGGCGATCGTGCATCGCGATCCCAGCGCCCGTTTTCAGCGGCAGACGAATTTCTCGCCTCGCTCTGTCTGCCTACCTGGAGCACGGTGTGTTTCGCCTCTCTGCCATTCTCTGGCTGGTATTCTGGCGCCCCCTTTGTTATCCACTGGAAGAGCAAGCGGCGATGTGTTATTTCTGAAACTAATTTTCACTTGTGGAGTAAATCCCCTCGAAAGTCACCCTGGATTTCCGCCACCCACCCAAATGACTCCTTGCTCTCCCAGTGGCAGCCCAGGGAGAAGACCCTGGGGAAGGCAAGCTTTGAGGAGGAGCTGCCCGGGGAGGACCCCGCACCCTCTCCCCCAGCCCAGGACAGGGTCCCAGCCATGGGCAGGGTTCAGACCTGAAGTGGGTCCCAAGGATCTCCCCACCCCTCCCCACCCGGCCGCGAAGGGGTGTTGTGACCCAGCATGGTGTGCACTGAGAGGTGGAGTCTGGTGACCCAAGCTTTGGTCATGAGGTTCCTGTTTCTGTGGGTGCTGATAACCAGCACTTTGAGCGACACAGCTCCCAGCCCAAAGCTCAGTGCTCACCATCCCGGGGCACCGCCGAACATCCCTGCGCCCGACGCCACCTTGGGGCGCTAGGCAGCTGGGGGCGCTCCTTGTGTCGCCGGACAAGTCTTGGGGGAAAGTATGTTTTGGGCGGTCTGAAGTCCGTACCGCTTACGCCCCAGAGGAATTTCTGCCGTTGGCAGCGAGCTCCACAGCTATGGAAGGTTACCTGCTCGCTCCTGTAAGTATCGCCTGGCTGGGTGGGTGGGGTACTCGTCGGGGACCCCCTGGGGGGTGGGTTTTTGGGGCTGGGGTTGCACGGTATTGGTTGTGAGTGTGTCTCTTTGAATTGCAGTACCCGGAGGACATTGCTGCTTACGATAGCGATGGGTGCAGACCGCCGCATGAGTATTACACCTACCTGAGCAGCGATGGCGAGAGTCACAGTGGTGAGTATCGCAACTCCTCTCTGCCCACTGTCCCAGCTACACATGTCCCGGGACAGGGCTCACCCTGCCAGGCGGGCTCGCTGCTTCCAAATCAGCCGGCACTGGTCCTGGCCCCTGAGGCCACCCTTTCCCAGTTGGGTGTGGGTGTGTGGTTAGTCCCGAGTGCCGGTGGCAAGCTCTGGAGTAGTGTTACTCGGCGGGCTGGAGGTTCTCTCTGTCACTCACAGCGCAAAGAACGTGCTCCTTATCAGATTCAAAGGAAAAGGAAGCGGTTGAGGTTTGACGGGGCACGGCGCTTTATGAAGCGTGACCAATGTGTAGACTAAGACCACCATACAGATAGGGATCGCTCTCATTCATGTTCCGAGCTGAAAGACAGTTTGTACACGCAGACCCACAGCTTCTGTGGGCTAAAGCCTGTGCCCTTGTGCAGAGCAGAGTGTCTATAGCCTTTGGCACAGTGTCACACAGCGACACAAGGGTGTCCCACACACTGCCAAAAGGCAGTGAGAACTATACTGGTAGGCATTACATTCAGGCGCCAGTTGCCAGTGTAATTTATTTATACACAGAGTGATTACAAGGAAGCAGACAGACAGAGCAGCAAACTACAGTTCCAAACTTGACTTGTGTCAGATCTGGAACGCGCTGCCTGAAGGGGCAGTGGGAGCAGGTTTAATGGTAACTTGCAAACAGGAATTGGATAGATACCTGAAAAACAAATTTCAGAGCAGTGGGGAAAGAGCAGGGAGTGGGACTGATGGGATCGCTCTTTCACAGAGCCCGCATAGGCACCTGGGCTCTTTCTGTGCTCTATTATTCTATGATTGTATATAAATGCTCCAAAAATGAGTAGAGACCTGAATCTTTGCAAATGGAGATGAAATTAATTTGGAACGATAACTGTTGTGGATCAAGCACTTTGTACTTCTTCACCTCACACACATATTGATCACCACTGCCATCAGCTCGATTCCTGTCTGAGGTCCAGGCAGGAATATTTAAAGATCAGAGGCCCTTTCCGAATAGGCAGGCGTTGGGGATATTAATCACTTCCACCTCCCGGGCAGATATGGGCTCAACAACAGCTTTGTGGCTGTCCACAGTAATGTTTCCTTTTGACATCTGCTGGTAAATTTTGCAAGACGGGGCTGTCAGTAGGAAATGCAAGTGTGCAGCTTACAGCCACACAGCATGAACTAGTGGCAGGCATGACATTGCACGGCCGGCCAGGACACCAGCTAGGATCTGGCCTCCAGAGGAAAAAAATCTGGAGTTTCAAAATCCATGTCCTCTCAAACATATCCGATTGAGCCAAGCAAACAAACTTGATCCGAACGGAGACACCGTCTGCCCTCTTGGGTACATTTGAAGTCCCACTATTGGAAGAGCAGGGCAGTTCTCCCCGGTGTCCTGGTCAATATTTATCCCTCAATCCAACATCACCAAAACAGATTATCTGGTCATCATCACGTTGCTGTTTGTGGGAGCTTGCTGTGTGCTAATTGGCTGCGGCGTTTCTTACATAACAGAGGTGACTTTGGGACATCCTCAGGTTGTGAAAGACTCGATATAAATGCAAGTCTTTCTTTGATTAGCTTCTGATTACAGGCAGTCACACCAAGAAAAGCTTGGTCATTAGCATTTCAGATCTGGGATACCCTCTGACACAAAGACGCAGGAACTATATGTCACAGTCATCACCAGCCCATCACATTTCAACCAAAGTGTCAGTGTGTCAGCTGTGGGTAGCACACTCGCCGCTGAGTCAGAAGGTTGTGGGTTCTCGTCTCACTCCAGGGACTTGAGCGTAAATCTAGTTTCACATTCCAGTACAGTGCTGAGGAAACGCTGCACTCTCAAAGGTGCTATCTTTCAGATGAGACGTTAAACCGAGGCCCCGTCTGTCCTCTCGGGTGGATGTAAAAGATCCCATGGCACTATTTCGAAGAAGAGCAGGGGAGTTATCCCTGGTGTCCTGGCCAATATTTATCCCTCAATCGTCAAAACAAAAAAGCAGATTATCTGGTCATTATCACATTGCTGTTTGTGGGAGCTTGCTGTGCGCAAATTGGCTGCCACGTTTCCCACATTATAACAGTACACTCCAAAAGTACTTCATTGGCTGTAAAGTGCTTTTTGATGAACGGTGGTCATGAAAGGAGCTATATAACTGCAAGTCTTTCTTTCTTAAAGTGCTATCGGAAGTCATATATGAAAAGCTAACTTTATATAGTGCATCATCACATTTCTCAGAAATTTCACCACAGCATTTCACATCTAATGAGTTACTTTCAATGGCAGTCACTGATTTTATGGAAGGAAACTTAACAGCCATTTTGCAACACAGAAATATCCCACTAACAATAATGAGATAACTGAGCAATTCATACCATTAGGTGGGGTTGATTGAAGGAGGAACATTGGTCGCGGCACTAGGAGAACTCCCCATTCTTTTCAAATGATGCCAGTAGAATCTATGGCATCCACCTGGCCCACCAGTGTGGGATCTTGGTGTACTGAGCCTTCATAGCTACCTGGACCACCAGTGTGGGCACAGGAGCTCTCGGTGTACTGAGCCATCCAAACAGATGATCAATCAGCAAGGCAGTTCCGCATTCTTGATCCACTTGGCTGTCAGCTTTGAGCCAGTGATTGTATAGCAGGACCTGAACCCACAACATTCTGGCTCTGAGGGAAGAGTGCTTGTAATGGGTGATTTCTAATTTCATATATGTTGGGATATTCAGAAAGGTAGAGAATTTCTTGAGTGTGTCTGGGATAGTTTTCTCCAACAATATGTCAATATGTCCTAGAGGAAATAAGGGGGTGGCCCATATTGGATTTAGTAATGAGTAATGAGCCAGGTTTAGTAAACAACCTAACTGTGCGTCAATATTTATCCAATCGCGATCATAACATGATGGAGTTCAACGTAATGTCTGAAAGGGAGAAACGTGAAACAGTGACAAAGATTTTAGATTTGGGTCAGGCCGACTTCAAAGCTGGGCAAATCTGCTAATGGGCAAATCCACAGAAGATCAGTGGGGAGCTGTTCAAAAAATAATTTAATGTGATACACAACCAGTTTTTACCGCTAAGGGGCAAGAGGTGTGCTTGTCATAAACATCCATGGACATAAAGATGTAAGAGGGAGCATAAAACTAGACAAACATACAAAAATGCAAAAAGTAGCACAGATGCTGGAGAATGGGAGAGTTACAAAGAACAACACAGGGTGACAAAGCAGATAGTAAGAGTTACACAAAGGGAGAATGAAAAGAAACTTGCAAGGGATATCAAAATCAACACAAAAAACGTTAACTGTTATATTAAGGAAAAGAGGATGGTGTAGAGCAATGTGGACCCCTTAAAATTGAAAGTGGTGATATTTTAAATGAAAATAAGGAAATGGTGGATATGTTGAATAATGACTTTGTGTCAGTATTTACAGTAGAGGGAGAGGATAGCATGCTGGACATCCCAAGGACAGGGATTCCATGAAATTAATCTAAGCAAAATAATAGTGGGTTCAGGTATATCGATCATTAAATGTCATGGATACGTACAGAAAATAATCAAAAAGGCTAATGGGACGGTGGCCTTTATATCTGGAGGATTAGAATACTGGGGGGGTTGAAGTTATGTTGCAGCTGTACAAAACCCCGGTCAGACCACACCTGGAGTACTGTGAGCAGTTCTGGGCCCCACACCTGGAGTACTTTGAGCAGTTCTGGGCCCCACACCTGGAGTACTGTGAGCAGTTCTGGGCCCCACACCTGGAGTACTGTGAACACCTGGAGTTCTGGGCCCCACACCTGGAGTACTGTGAGCAGTTCTGCGTATATTGGTATTGGAGGGATAGTAGAACAGTAACGAGGCGGGGATACAGGACAACAGGATAGGATGGGACAACAATACAGGACATTCTCTTTGGGTCTTTCTGTCTCTCTCTGTCTCTCTCCACTCTCTCCCTTGCCTCTGTCCCTCACTCCCCCCTCTCTCTCTCACTCCCCCCTCTCTCTCTCACTGTCTCTCTCTCACTCTCTCTCTGTCTCTCTCTCTGTCTCTCTCTCTGTCTCTCTTTTCCCTCTCTGTCCCTCTCGCTGTCCCTCTGTCTCTCACTCCTCTTTCTCTCTTTCTCTCTCTCTCTCTCTCTCTCTGTCTCCCACTCACTCTCTCTCTCTTTCTGTCCTCCTCACTGTCTCTGCCTCTCTCTCTCTCTCTCTCTCTCTGTTGGTCCGCCTCTCTCTGCCACTGTCCTTTTTCTCTTTCTCTCTGTCTCCCTCTCATTGTCTCTCTCTCTGTCTGTCCATGTCTGCCTCACTCTCACTCTCTGTCTATCTTTCTCTCTCTCTCTTTGCCTCCCTCTCACTGTATCGCTTTGTCTGCCTCTGTCTCTCTGTCTTTCTCTGTCTGTCTCTCTCTCTCCCTCTGTCTCACTCTGTCTGTCTCTCTGTCACAGTCCACCTCTCTCTCTGTCTATGTCGCTCCGTCTGTCTCACTCTCCCTCACACACACTCTCCCTGTCTCCTCGCCCTTTCTCCCATCACTCATTATTTAATCAGTCTAACTTTTTCCCCTGCTCCTCTCTGCAGATTATTACTGGGATTACACCAGCAACCACATCCACGGGGACTTTGAGTCGTTTGCCGACCATCACTTTACCGAGTTACAGAGCGTGCAACCTCCCCAGCTGCAGCAGCTATACCGCCACATGGAGCTCGAACAACTGCACGGCCTGGAGTCGTTGCCCCCAAACAGCATCCCCATCAGCACACCGCTGCATTACAGCAAAACACAGCCTTCAGCAACCACCAGCTTCACTGCTCCCCAGGTAGGTCATGGGGTACACACCCAGGGTCAATACTGAGAGTGTACACACCCAGAGTCAATACTGAGAGTGTACACACCCAGGGTCAATACTGAGAGTGTACACACCCAAGATCAATACTGAGACTGTACACACCCAGGGTGAATACTGAGAGTGTACACACCCAGGGTGAATACTGAGAGTGTACACACCCAGGGTGAATACTGAGAGTGTACACACCCAGGGTGAATACTGAGAGTGTACACACCCAGGGTGAATACTGAGAGTGTACACACCCAGGGTGAATACTGAGAGTGTACACACCCAGGGTGAATACTGAGAGTGTACACACCCAGGGTGAATACTGAGAGTGTACACACCCAGGGTGAATACTGAGAGCGTACACACCCAGGGTGAATACTGAGAGTGTACACACCTAGGGTGAATACTGAGAGTGTACACACCCAGGGTGAATACTGAGAGTGTACACACCCAGGGTGAATACTGAGAGTGTACACACCCAGGGTGAATACTGAGAGTGTACACACCCAGGGTGAATACTGAGAGTGTACACACCCCAATCACAATCAGTCGGGGTCACGGTGCGAGCATCTCATTGTGTGGTACCTTGTCAGGCGACTCCGAAGCTGGGCTGCTCCTGGGCTGGGTGTTACTTCTAATCAGCTTCATCAAAAGCCACCATCCCGGGATTCTCTATTACACTGCTCACCTTGCGATGGTCCGACCAGCCCCAGTGATGGGACAGCATGGTGTGGGAGCTTGGTGGGTACACCACGGTACGGGGGCTTGGTGGGTACACCACGGTATGGGGGTTTTCTGGGTAGACAATGGTATGGGGGTTTGATGGGTAACCACGGTACGGGGGCTTGGTGGGTACAGCAAATTGTGGAGTGACATTACAAACATATTATAAAGGCTGGAGCGTCTTACACAGGATAATATACAGGCTGGAGTGTGTTACACAGGATAATATAGAATAATAGAATCATATAAATTTACAGCACGGAAGGAGGCCATTTCGGCCCATCGTGTCCATGCCAACCGACCAAGAGCTATCCAGCCTAATCCCACTTTCCAGCTCTTGGTCCGTAGCCCTGTAGGTTACGGCACTTCAGGTGCACATCCAAGTACTTTTTCAATGTGGTGAGGGTTTCTGCCTCTACAACCTTTTCAGGTGGTGAGTTCCAGACCCCCACAACCCTCTGGGAGAAGAAATGTCCCCTCATATCTCCTCTAAACCTTCTCGCTTTAAATCTCTGTACCCTGATTGTTGACCCCTCTGCTGAGGGAAACAGGTCCATCCTATTCATTCTATCCAGGCCCCTCATAATTTTATACACTTCAATCAGGTCTCCCCTCAGCCTCCTCTGTTCCAAAGAAAACAAACTCAGCCTATACAACCTTTCCTCATAGCTACAATTCTCCAGTGGAATCACATTCTTCCTGTAATGTGGTGACCAGAACTGCATGCAGTACTTTAGCTGTGGCCTAACCAGTGTTTTATAGAGTTCAAGCATAAACCCCCTGCTCTTGTATTCCATGCCTCGGCTAATAAAGGCAAGAATTCCGTATGCCTTTTTAACCACCTTATCTACCTGGCCTGCTGTCTTCAGGGATCTGTGGACCTGCACTCCGAGGTCATTTTGTTCATCTACAATTCTCAGTATCCTACCATTCAATGTGTATTCCTTTGCCTTGTTAGCCCTCCCTCCATAATATGCAGGCTGGAGTGTGTTACACACAGAATTATATATAGGCTGCAGTGTGTTACATAAGAACTTGAGAATTAGGAGCAGGGGTAGGCAATTTGGCCCCTCGAGCCTGCTCCGCCATTCAATAAGATCATGGCTGATCTTCGACCGCAACACTTGCCTGCACTGTCCCCATATCCCTAGATTCCCTTAACAGCCAAAAATCTATCGACCTCTGTCTTGAATATACCCAATGACTGAGCCCCCACAGCCTTCTCATCTCAGTCAGAAATGGTCGACCCCTTATTCAGAAACTGACCACTGGTTCTAGACTCCATAGCCAGGGGAAACATCCTTCCTGCATCTACCCTGTCTAGCCCTGTCAGAAGTTTGCATGCTTCAATGAAATCACCGCTCATTCTTCTAAACTCTAGAGCATATAGGCCCAGTCTACTCAATCTCTCCTCATAGGACAATCCCCCCATCCCAGGAATCAGTCTGGGGAACCTTCGTTGCACTCCCTCAATGGCAAGTATATCCTTCCTTAGGTAAGGAGACCAAAACTGTACACAATACTCCAGGTGTGGTCTCACCAGAGCCCTGTATAACTGTAGTAAGATGTATTATAATAAAGGCCAACATACCATTTGCTTTCTTAATTGCTTGCTGTACCTACATGTTAACTTTCAGTGATTGGTGTACAAGGATACCCAGGTCCCTTTGAACACCGGCATTTCCCAATCTCTCATCATTTGAAAAATACTCTGCTTTTCTATTTTTCCTCCAAAGTGGATAACTTCACATTTCTCCACATTATATTCCATTTGCCATGTTCTTTCCCACTCACTCAGCCTGTCTATATCCCTTTGAAGCCTCTTTGCATCCTCCTCACAACTTACATTCCCACCTAGCTTTGTGTCATCAGCAAACCTGGATATATTACATTTGGTCCCCTTATCCAAATCATTGATATAGATTGTGAATAGCTGGGGCCCCAGCACCGATCCTTGTAGCACCCCATTAGTTACAGCCTGCCAACCCGAAAATTACCCGTTTATTCCTACTCTATATTCTCTGGCCGTTAACCAATCCTCAATCCATGCTAATATATTACACCCAATCCCACGAGCCCTAATTTTGTTCAATACCCTCTTGTGTGGCACCTTATCGAATGCCTTCTGAAAATCCAAATACACCACATCCACTGGTCCACCCTTATCTATTCTGCTAGTTACAACCTCAAAAATCTCTAATAGATTTGTCAAACATGATTTCCCTTTCATAAATCGACCCAATCCTATTATTCTTTTCTCAGTGCCCTGTTACCACATCCTTAATAATTGATTCTAGCATTTTCCCCACTACTGATGTCAGGCTAACTGGTCTGTAGTTACCGTTTTCTCTCTCCCTCCTTTCTTGAATAGTGGGGTTACATTCACTACCTTCCAATCCGCGGGAACCATTCTAGAATCTGTGGAATTTTGGAAGATGACAACCAATGCATCCGCTATCTCTATAGCCATCTCTTTCAAAACTCAAGAATATAGGCCGTCAGGTCCAGGGACTATATCGGCTTTCAGTCCCATTAATTTCTCCAGTACTAATTTTTTACTATTACTCATTTCTTTCAGTTCCTCATTCTCGCTAGACCCTTGGTTCTCCACTATTTCCAGGAAGCTTTTAGCGTCTTCTTCCATGAAGACAGACACAAAGTAATTGTTTAATTTCTCTGCCATTGCCTTATTCCCCATGATATCTCATGTCTCAGTCTGTAGGGGCCCACATTTACTTTCACTAATCTTATTCTTTTTTACACGGTCAAAGTGTGTTTGCTGGCGAATGATACTTAAAGGGTTGACGGTGGATAGGCAATGGCAAACTTCAACAATTGTACATCCCTGTCTGGAGTAAAAATAAAACGGGGAAGGTGGCTCAACCATGGCTAACAAGGGAAATTAAGGATAGTGTTAAATCCAAGGAAGAAGCATATAAATTGGCCAGAAAAAGCAGCAAACTTGAGGACTGGGAGAAATTTAGAATCCAGCAGAGGAGGACAAGGGTTTAATTAGGAGGGGAAAATAGAGTATAAGAGTAAGCTTGCTGGGAACATAAAAACTGACAGCAAAAGCTTCCATAGATATGTGAAGAAAAAAAGATTAGTGAAGACAAACGTAGGTCCCTTGCAGTCAGATTCAGTTGAATTTATAATGGGGAACAAAGAAACGGCAGACCAATTGAACAAATACTTTGGTTCTGTCTTCACGAAGGAAGACACGAATAACCTTCCGGAAACACTAGGGGACAGAGGATCTAGCGAGAAGGAGAAACTGAAGGAAATCCTTATTAGTCAGGAAATGGTGTTAGGGAAATTGATGGGATTGAAGGCCGATAAATCCCCGGGGCCTGATAGTCTGCATCCCAGATTACTTAAGGAAGTGGCCTTGGAAATAGTGGATCCATTGGTGATCATTTTCAAACAATCTATCGACTCTGGATCAGTTGCTATAGACTGGAGGGTAGCTAATGTAACACCACTTTTTAAAAAAGGAGGGAGAGAGAAAATGGGTAATTATAGATCAGTTAGCCTAACATCGGTAGTGGGGAAAATGTTGGAATCAATTATTAAAGATGAAATAGCAACACATTTGGAAAGCAGTGACAGGATCGGTCCAAGTCAACATGGATTTATGAAAGGGAAATCATGCTTGACAAATCTTCTCGACTTTTTTGAGGATGTAACTAGTAGAGTGGACAAGGGAGAACCAGTGGATGTGGTGTATTTGGACTTTCAAAAAGCTTTTGACAAGGTTCCACACAGGAGATTGTTGTGCAAAATTAAAGTACATGGTATTGGGGGTAATGTACTGACATGGATAGAGAACTGGTTGGCAGACAGGAAGCAGAGAGTCGGGATAAACGGGTCCTTTTCAGAATGGCAGGCAGTGACTAGTGGAGTGCCGCAGGGCTCAGTGCTGGGACCCCAGCTATTTACAATATACATTAATGATTTAGATGAAGGAATTGGTGTAATATCTCTAAGTTTGCAGATGACACTAAGCTGGGTGGCTGTGTGAGCTGTGAGGAGGATGCTAAGAGGCTGCAGGTGACTTGAACAGATTAGGTGAGTGGGAAAATGCATGGCAGATGCAGTATAATGTGGATAAATGTGAGGTTATCCACTTTGGGGGCAAAAACACGAAGGCAGAATATTATCTGAATGGCGGCAGATTAGGAAAAGGGGAGGTGCAACGAGACCTGGGTGTCATGGTACATCAGTCATTAAAAGTTGGCATGCAGGTACAGCAGACGGTGAAGAAGGCAAATGGTATGTTGGCCTTCATAGCTAGGGGATTTGAGTATAAGAGCAGGGAGGTTTTACTGCAGTTGTACAGGGCCTTAGTGAGGCCTCATCTGGAATATTTTGTTTAGTTTTGGCTTCTAATCTGAGGAACAACGTTCTTGCTATTGAGGGAGTGCAGCAAAGATTCACCAGACTGATTCCCGGGATGGCAGGACTAACATATGAGGAGAAACTGGAACGACTGGGCCTGTATTCACTGGCGTTTAGAAGAATGAGAGGGGATCTCATAGAAACATATAAAATTCTGACGGGACTGGACAGGTTAGATGCAGGAAGAATGTTCCCAATGTTGGGGAAGTCCAGAACCAGGGGTCACAGTCTAAGGATAAGGGATAAGCCATTTAGGACCGAGATGAGGAGAAACTTCTTCACTCAGAGATTTGTGAACCTGTGGAATTCTCTACCACAGAGAGTTGTTGATGCCAGTTCATTGGATATATTCAAGAGGGAGTTAGATATGGCCCTTACGGGCTAAAGGGATCAAGGGGTATGGAGAGAAAGCAGGAAAGGGGTACTGAGGTGAATGTTCAACCATGATCTTATTGAATGGTGGTGCAGGCTCGAAGGGCTGAATGGCCTACTCCTGCACCTATTTTCTATGTTTCTATGTTTCTACATACCAATAGAAGCTTTTGCTGTCTGTTTTTATGTCTCTCACTAGTTTACTCTCATATTATCCTTTCGTTTTCTTTATTAATTTCTTGGTCCTCCTTTGCTGAATTCTAAAATCCTTCCCATCCTCAGGCTTACTGCTCTTTTTGGCCACATTATAAGCCTTGTCCTTTGATCTAATACTGTCTTTAACTTGTCTTGTGAGCCATGGTTGGACCACTTTTCATGTGGGGTTTTTGTGCCTTAAAGGAATGTATGTTTGTTGTAAATTATGTATTAATTCTTTAAATGCTCGTCTACTGTCATACCTTTTAATGTCGTTTCCTAATCTACCTTAGCCAAATCGTCCCTCATACCTACATAGTCTGCTTTGTTTAGATTTAAAACCCTAGTTTTGGATTTAACTAAATCACTTTCAAACTTAATATAAAATTCTATCATATTATGGTCATTCTTCCCGAAAGCCCCTTTCCTATAAGCTTATTAATGAACCCTTTCTCATTGCACAATACTAGATCTAAAATAGCCTGTTCCCGAATTGGTTCCTCAACATACTGATCTAGAAAACTATCTTGTATACATTCCATGAATTTGTCCTCCACACAATTATTGCAAATTGGGTTTGCCTCATCTATATATAGATTAAATTCCCCCATGATTACCTTGGTTACTCTCCCTTGTTACATGCACCTCTAATTTCCTGATTTATACTGTGCCCTACATTACCATTACTGTTTGGGGCCTATAAACAAATCCCACCAATGTTTTTTGCCCCTTGTTGTTTCTTAACTCCACCCAAACTGATTCTACATCTTGATTTTCCTTGATTTTCTCTCTACTGTCTTTATCCCAATCCTTTATTATCAGGGCTACCCTCCTCCTTTTCCAATTCAGATATCTCTTCTAAAAGTTAAGTATCCTGGAATATTTAGTTCCCACCCGTGGTCACTTTGCAACCGTGTCTGTGTAATGGCTATTAGATCAAACCTATTCATTTCTATCTGCGCTATTAATTCATCTATTTTGTTGTGAATGCTTCGTGAATTCACATATAGTGCCTTTAGTTTTGGCTATTTTCTATTTTTCCCTGATGTCACCTTAGTCACTGATGCCCTGTGACCTTTGTTACTCTCTGTCCCTTCCTGACCCACTCTGTTTATTTTTACCCAACACTCTGCTCTGCTCTACCGCCTTGACATTTCTCTTGCTGCTTTTAAATTTACTCTTTCCCGAATCCTCCCAACCCCCCCTTCATTAGTTTAAAGCTCTAGCTACTGTCCTAGTTATTCGATTTGCCAGGACACTGGTTCCAGGCTGGTTCAAGTGGAGCCTGTCCCGGCAGAACAGCTCCATCTGTCCCCAGTACTGGTGCCAATGCACTGCATAATAAACAGCTTGGAGTGTGCTGCACGCAGGAAAATATACAGGCTGGAGTGTGTTACACAGGATGATATACAGGCTGGAGTGTGTTACACAGGATGATATACAGGCTGGAGTGTGTTACACAGCATGATATACAGGCTGGAGTGTGTAACACAGGATAATATACAGGCTGAAGTGTGTTACACAGGATAATATACAGGCTGAAGTGTGTTACACAGGATAATATACAGGCTGGAGTGTGCAACACAGGATAATGTATAGGCTGGAGTGTGTAACATAGGATAATATACAGGCTGGAGTGTGTAACAAAGGATAATGTACAGGCTTGAGAATGTTAGAGGTACCAACGACGTAGGTAGAAAGAGGGATGAGGTCCTGCAGGCAAATTTTAGGGAGCTAGGAAAGAGATTAAAAAGCAGGACTTCAAAAGGGAGGAATCTCTGGATTACTCCCGGTGCCACGTTCTAATGAGAACAGAAAGAGGAGGATAGAGCAGATGACTGTGTGGGAGGGCTTTAGTTTCCTGAGGCATTGGGACCGTTTCTGGGTGAGGTGGGACCTGTACAAGCCGGACGGGTTGCATCTCAACAGAGCCGGGACCAATATCCTCACAGAGGGCGGGGGGACGGGGGGAGGGGTTGCTAGTGCTGTTGGGGAGGGTTTAACTAGCTTGGCAGGGGGATGGGAACCTGAAAATAGATTCAGAAGTGAGAGAAGCAAAGCTGGAATCGGAAGACAGAAAATTAGTAAGCGAGTTTCGAAAGCAGAAGAAACAAAGGCCAGAAATAGACAACAAGGGAGTTTGGCTGTGCTAAATGGTATATACATTACTGCAAGGAGTCTAGGGAATAAGGCAGATGAGCTGAGAGCAAAGATAAACACTTGGGAGTACGATATTATAGCTATTACTGAAACATGGCTTAAAGAGGGGCAGGAATAACAGCTCAACATTCCTGGTTACTGGGTTTTCAGACGGGATAGAGAGGGGGTAAAAAAGGAGGGGGGTTGCAGTATTAAAGAAACAATTACAGCTGTGAGGAGGGATGATATGTTGGAAGGATCATCAAATGAAGCCATATGGGTTGAATTGAAGCAGAAACATGGGGCGATCACACTGCTGGGAGTGTACTATAGACCCCCAATCAGTCAGAGGGAGATAGAAGAGCAAATATGTTGGCACATTGCTGACAAGTGCAAAAACTATAGGGTAGTAATATTAGGGGATTTCAACTATCTTAATATTAACTGGGATAGAATTAGTGTGAAAGGTATAGAGGGTACAGAATTCTTAAAATGCATTCAGGGGAACTTTTTTTAGCCAGTATGTAGCAAGCCCAACAAGGAAGGGGGCGGTTCTGGACTTAGTTTTAGGGAATGAAGCTGGGCAGGTGGAAGGGGTATCAGTGGGAAAGCTTTTAGGTGGCAGTGATCATAATTCAGTTAAATTTAGGGTAGTTATGGAAACGGACAAAGATAGACCAGAAGTAAAAGTTCTCAATTGGGGAAAAGCCAATTTTGCTAAACTAAGACGTGATTTGGCCAAAGTGGACTGGAAACGGTTACTTGATGGTAAATCAGTGTCAGAGCAGTGGGAGACATTCAAGGAGGAGACCCCGAGGGTTCAGAGCAAGTATGTTCCCTTAAAGAAAAAGGGTGGGACTAAAATCTAGAACCCCCTGGATGTCAAGGAACATACAGAGTAGGATAAAGAAAAAAAGGGAGGATTATGACAGATACCGAGGGCTCAATCCTGCAGAAACACTAGAGGAGTTAGAAAGTGCAGGGGGAAAATAAACAGGAAATTAGGAAAGCAAAGAGGGAGCATGAAAAAATGTAGGCATGTCAATTAAGGAAAACATAAAGATGTTTTATAAATACATTAGGAGCAAGAGGATACCTAAAGAAAGGGTAGGGTCTATTAGAGACCATGAGGGTAATCGGTGTTTGGAGACAGAAGAAGTGGGTATGGTTCTTAATGAATACTTTGCATCTGTTTTCATAAAAGAGAGGGGCGAAGCAGACACTGCTATCGAGGTGGAGGAGTGTGAAATATTAGATGAAATAAACATAGTGAGAGAGGAGGTATTAAGGGGTTTAGCATCTTTTGCAAGTGGATAATTTCCCAGGGCCAGATGAAATGTATCCCAGGCTTTTAAGAGAAGCAAGAAAGGAACTAGCAGAGGCTCTGACCACCATTTTCCAAACCTCCCTGGTTACAGGTGTGGTGCCAGAGGACTGGAGAACTGCTAACGTTGTACCATTGTTTAAAAAAGGAGAAAGGGATAGACCGAGTCAGCCTAATCTCAATGGTGGGAAAATTATTAGAAATAATTCTGAGGGACATGATAAATCTTAATTTAGAAAGACACGGATTAATCAAGGACAGTCAGCATGGATTTGTTAAGGGAAGGTTATGTCTGAATAACTTGATTGAATTTTTTGAGGAAGTAACCAGGAGGGTCGATGAGGGCAGTGCATTTGATGTACTGTATATGGATTTTAGCAAGGCTTTTGATAAGGTCCCACATGGCAGACTGGTCACGGAAGTAAAAGTCCATGGGATCTAGGGTAAAGTGGCAAATTGGATCCAAAATTGGCTCAGAGGCAGGAAGCAAAGGGTAATGATTGACGGGTGTTTTTGTGACTGGAGGGCTGTTTCCAGTGGGGTTCCGCAGGGCTCAGTGCTGGGTCTCTTACTTTTTGAGATACATATCAATGATTTGGACTTGAATGTAGGGGGTATGATTAAGAAGTTTGCAGATGATACAAAAATTGGCTGTGTGGTTGATAATGAAGAAGAAAGCTGTAGACTGCAGGAAGATATCAGTGTACTGGTCAGGTGGGCAGAACAGTGGCAAATGGAATTCAATCCAGAGAAGTGTGAGGTAATGCATTTGGGAAGGTCTAATAAGGTAAGGGAATACACATTACACAATGAAAAGTGTAGAAAAACAAAGGGACTTTGGAGTGCATGTCCACAGATTCCTGAAAGTAGCAGGACAGGTAGATAAGGTGGTTAAGAAGACATACGTAATATTTGCCTTTATTAGCCAAGGCATAGAATATAAGAGCACGGAGGTTATGTTTGAACTGTATAGAACACTAGTTAGGCCACAGCTGGAGTACTGCGTGCAGTTCTGGTCACCACATTACAGGAAATATGTGATTGCACTGGAGAGGGTACAGAGGAGAATAACAAGGATGTTGCCTGGACTGGAGAATTTTAGCTATGAGGAAAGATTGGATAGGCTGGGTTTGTTTTCTTTGGAACAGAGGAGGTTGAGGGGAGACCTTATTGAGGTGTATAAAATTATGAGGGGCCTGGATAGAGTGGAGGAGTCAATAACAGGGGGCATAGATTTAAAGTAATTGGCAGAAGGTTTAGAGGGGACTTGAGGTTAATCCTTTTCACCCAGAGGGTGGTGTGGGTCTGAAACTCACTGCCTGAAAGGGTGGTAGAGGCAGAAACCCTCACTACATTTAAAAAGTACTTGGATGTGCACCTGAAGTGCCATAACCTACAGGGCTACAGACCGAGAGCTGGAAAGTGGGATTAGGCTGGATAGCTCTTGGTCGATCGGCATGGACACGATGGGCCGAACAGCCTCCTTCTGTGCTGTAAATTTCTTCTATGCTTCTATCTTTTGTGCAACACTCTTCCACCTTTATATTATCCTGCGTGTAATACTCACCAGTCAGTATACTAAGCTGAGTAACACAATCCAGAAATAGAAATGGGAGCAGGAGTAGGCCATTTGGCCCCTTGAGCCTGCTCCGCCATTTAATGAGATCGTGGCTGTTCCGATCATGGACTTATATACAGGCTGATATCTGTTATATGGGGTTTTATACAGGTTGCTGGTTGTTACACTGGATAATATTCAGGCTGCAAGGTCTTACATACAGGATAATATACAGGCTGGAGTGTGATTCACACAGGCTGAAATACAGGCTGCAATCCATAACACACAGGATAATATACAGTTGTGTGTTCCACAAGCAGTAATATACAGATTGGAGTGTGTTTCACAGGATAATATACAGGCTGGTTTGTTTTATGCATGATAATATACAGGCTGGAGTGTGTTACTCTGGATAATATACTGGCTGGAGCACGTTACTCAGACTAATTTACAAACAGGAGTATGTTACACACAGGATAATATACAGGCTGGAGTGTGTTACACAGGATAATATACAGGATGAAGTGCATTACCACAGGATAATATACAGGCTGGAGTGTTTTACACAGACTAATTTACAAACAGGAGTGTGTTACACACAGGATAATATACACAAAGGATAATATGAAGGCTGGTGTGCATTACACAATAATATACAGGCTGGTGTATGTTACATAGGATTATATATGCACACGGGATAATATACAGGGTGCAATGTGTTCCACAGGTTACTATGCAGCCTGGTATATGTTACACAGGGTAATATATAGGCTGGAGTGTTATGCACAGGATAATATACAGAGTGGATTTTGTGACACAAAGGATTATATACAGATTGGAGTGTGTTATTCACAGGGTAATGGAAAAACTGCAGGGTGTTACACACAGGATGATATACAGGCTGCAATGTGTTGTAACGTATAATATATAGACTGGATTGTGATATGCAGAATAATATACAAGCTGGAGTCTTTTACACCTGTTAATATACAGGCTGCATGTGATACACAGAATAATATGTAGGCTGGAGTGGAGAATATACAGACTAGAGTGCATTACACACAGGGCAATATACAGGCTGGAGTGTGTTACACAGAGTAATATACAGGCGGGAGTGTGTTGCACACAGTATAATATACACACTGGAGTGTGTTACACAGATGATAATATATAGGCTGGAATGTGTTATGGACAGGATAATATACAGGCTGGAGTGTGTTACACAGATGATAATATACACGCTGGAATGTGTTATGCACAGGATAATATACAGGCTGGAGTGTGTTACACAGCGTAATATACAGGCTGGAGTGTGTTATACACAGGATAATATACAGGCTGGAGTGTGTTACACAGGATAATATACAGGCTGGAGTGTGTTACACAGGGTAATATACACACTGGAGTATGTTACACAGGATAATATACAGGCTGGAATGTGTTACACAGGGCAATATACAGGCTGGAGTGTGTTACACACAAGATAATATAGTAATTGGCCTGTAGTATCCTGTTTTCTCTCTGCCTCCTTTCTTGAACTGCGGTTTTACCTTGGCTACTTTCCACTGCACTGGGACCGTTCCAGAATCTAGGGAATTTTAGAAGATCACCGCCAATGCATTCTCAATCTCTGCACCCACTCAGATATGAATCAGGTCACCTCCAATATGAGGTCACATCCAGTTTGAGTCTAATATAAGGTCGCCTCTACTGAGGGAACCTCTAATATGCAGATACCTGTGAAATTAGGGGTGACCATATATAAGGTCCCATCTAGTATGAGACCACTTATAATATTGGGCCACCACTAAATGATGTCCCCACTAAAAGGCTGTTTATGCTCCACATAAGCCTCCTCTCGTGCTTCTTCATCTAACTTATCCTTCAATTCCTTTTACCCTCCTTTGTTCAGTCGAGCTTCTCTGCAATATGATGTCTCGCCTGTTCTGAGATCACCTGCAATATGTGGTCACATCAACTCTGAGGATGTCTTAACGTGAGGTCACCTTTAATATGAGGTCATGTCTAACATGAGGTCACCACTGATATAAGGTCATCTCCAGAATGAGGTCACATTCAGTGTGAGGTCACGTCCATTATGAGATCACCACTAAAATGAGGGCACTTCTAATATGAGATCTTCCCTCCTCCCACGCTGCTTCATCTAACCCATCAACATATCCTTCAATTCCTTTTTCTCTCCATTGTTTTGTCTAGCTTCTCCATAACATCAGGTCCCCTCTAATTTGAGGTCACAACTCATACGAGGTCACATAAGAACATAAGAAATAGGAGCAGGAGTCGGCCATTTGGCCCCTCGAACCTGTTCCGCCATTCAATAAGATCATGGCTGATCCGATCATGGACTCAGCTCCACTTCCCTGCCCGCTCCCCATAACCCTTTACTCCCTTATCGCTCAAAAATCTGTCTATCTCCGCCTTAAATATATTCAATGACCCAGCCTCCACAGCTCTCTGGGGCTGGGAATTCCATAGATTTACAACCCACTGAGAGAAGAAATTCCTCCTCATCACAGTTTTAAATGGGCGGCCCCTTATTCTGAGACTATGGCCCATATTCTATGAGGCCACGTCTGTTATGAGGCTACCTCAAATATGAGGTCCCCTCTAACATGTGGTCATGCCTAATAAGGGATCACCTCTAATAAGAAGTATCGGACTGCAGCGGTTCAAGATGGCGGCTCACCCCCACCTTCTCGAGAGCATTTCGGGATGGGCAATAAATGCCGGCCTTGCCAGCAACGCCCCCATCCCAGGAACGAATCCATTTTTTTAAAATGGCCGCCCCTTATTGTGAGACTGTGACCCTGGTTCTAGACTCTCCAGACAGGGGAAACATCCTCCCAGAATCTACCCCATCAAGCCCCTTAAGAATTTTATACAGTTCAATGAGATCACCTCACATTTTTCTAAACTCTAGAGAATAGGTCTAATCGACTCAATCTTTCCAGGAATCAGTCTGGTGAATCTTCAATCCGTTCCCTCTATGGCAAGTATATCCTTCCTTAGGTAAGGAGACCAAAACTGTGCACAATACTCCAGGTGTGGTCTCACCAGGGCCCTATATAATTGCAGTAAGACATGTTTGCTCTTATACATCAATCCTTTTGCAATAAAGGCTAATGTACCATTTGCTTTTCTAATTGCTTGGTCACCTTGAATGTGAGTTCACTTGGAATGAGGCTGGGTCTAGCATGAGGTGATGTTGGATTTGAATTATTGAGAGCAATGATGTAAAGTGTTGGAAATGTTTGGTGCTGTGTTTCATCAGAGGCAGCAGTGGGGGTCGGAGGTCAGCGGTTTCCTATCATAACCGTATATTGCCCAAGGTCAGGAAGTGCTGGGCCCAGGACATTGCAAAGCCCAGGAAGTGCTCACCAACGGCAAGCGTTATCACCGGCTCCAACTCTCCGAGCATGTCTGTGAAATACAGACATTACAACACACCACCACCCATTCCGTCCATCGAGTCGGCATTTATCTCCCTGTCAACAAGCAGTTCTAATCAGACCTACCCACTGTAATGTATTTGCTTCATGGGTTCTTTGCTTAAGAATTCATCGCAACACATTGCTATTAAGAAGTTGGTTTATTAGCAAAGCTTTAACAATCGCACGACACATTACAGTCCATCCACCAGGCTCACAACCACCTGCCTCATCGTGGATCCCCCGAGCCCAACTGGCTGGGGTTTTATTGAGTCTTGTGAACATCATGTGACTGGCTCATCATCAGTCCCTCGGAATCGAGGAAGACTTGCTTCTACTGTAAAAATGAGTCCTTAAGTGACTGAACAGTCCAATACGAGAGCCACAGTCCCTGTAACAGGTGGGACAGACAGGTTGAAGAAAAGGGTGAGTGGGACTGGTTTGCCGCACGCTCCTTCCGCTGCCTGCGCTTGATTTCTGCGTGCTCTCAGCGATGAGACTCTAGGTGCTCAGTACCCTCCCGGATGCACTTCCTCCACTTAGGGCGGCCTTTGGCCAGGGACTCCCAGGTGTCAGTGGGGATGTCGCACTTTATCAGGGAGGCTTTGAGGGTGTCCTTGTAACATTTCCTCTGCCCACCTGGGGATCACTTGCCGTGAAGGAGTTCCGAGTAGAGCGCTTGTTTTGGGAGTCTCATGTCTGGCATGTGAACTATGTGACCTGCCCAGCGGAGCTGATCGAGTGTGGTCAGTGCGTCAATGCTAGGGATGTTGGCCTAGTCGAGGACGCTAACGTTGGTGCATCTGTCCTCCCAGGGGATTTGCAGGATCTTGCGGAGACATCGTTGGTGGTATTTCTCCAGCGATTTGAGATGTCTGCTGTACATGGTCCATGTCTCTGAACCACATAGGAGGGCGGGTATTACTACAGCCTGTAGACCATGAACTTGGTGGCAGATTCTTTTCCTCAGGCGGCCGAAGGCTGAGCTGGCGCACTGGAGGCGGTGTTGGATCTCATCGTCAATGGCTATGCCACTCCCAACTCAACAGTTTAACAAACCTGTGCACATACTCACCGGTACATACAATCCACCAACCGTACTCCCACGTCCCCTAGGCCTCTCACTTCATTCACCTATACAATTAAGCCTGAATGTTGATATAGTTTCTGCCTGAACCACTAACTCTGGCAGCGAATTCGACAACTTTACAACTCTGTGTGAAGCTGTTTCACCTTCCCCCTGTTCAAAATCTCTTACATTTATTCTTCTCCCATTCTTAACCTCTCCACTACTGGAAACAGCCTGCTCCTATCTGTCCTTTCATAAATTTGAAAACAGCGTATATCCACAACACAGTATTCTACACTGCTTTATCAAAAAAAGACCCAATTTTCAAGTCTTTCTCTCCATTTGTATTTCATCATACCAGGCAGCATCCGAGTGATTCTGTGCATTACCCTCTGTAAAGCCACAATACTCTTCCTATAGTGTGGAGCCAAAGGCTACACATTTCACTCAGCATCACCCGTGGCTTAGTTGGTATGACTCTTGCCACTGAGTCAGAAGGTTGTGGGTTCAAGCCCCCTCCAGAAACTCGAGCACAAAATTCATACTAGCACTTCAGTGCAGTACTGAGGGAGTGCCGCACTGTCGGAGGGGCAGTACTGAGGGAGTGCCGCACTGTCGGAGGGACAGTACTGAGGGAGTGCCGCACTGTCGGAGAGACAGTAATGAGGGAGTGCCGCACTGTCGGAGGGACAGTACTGAGGAAGTGCCGCACTGTCGGAGGGGCAGTACTGAGGGAGTGCCGCACTGTCGGAGGGACAGTACTGAGGGAGTGCCGCACTGTCGGAGGGACAGTACTGAGGGAGTGCCGCACTGACGGAGGGACAGTACTGGGGGAGTGCTGCACTGGTGGAGGGGCAGTACTGAGGGAGCGCCGTACTGTCGGAGGGACAGTACTGGGGGAGTGCTGCACTGGTGGAGGGGCAGTACTGAGGGAGCGCCGTACTGTCGGAGGGACAGTACTGGGGGAGTGCTGCACTGGTGGAGGGGCAGTACTGAGGGAGCGCCGTACTGTCGGAGGGACAGTACTGGGGGGAGTGCTGCACTGTCGGAGGGACAGTACTGAGGGAGAGCCGCACTGTCGGAGGGGCAGTGCTGAGGGAGAGCCGCACTGTCGGAGGGGCAGTACTGAGGGAGTGCCGCACTGTCGGAGGGGCAGTACTGAGGGAGTGCCGCACTGTCGGAGGGACAGTACTGAGGGAGTGCCGCACTGTCGGAGGGATAGTACTGAGGGAGTGCCGCACTGTCGGAGGGGCAGTACTGAGGGAGTGCCGCACTGTCGGAGGGACAGTACTGAGCGAGTGCCGCACTGTCGGAGGGACAGTACTGAGGGAGTGCCGCACTGTCGGAGGGACAGTACTGAGGGAGAGCCGCACTGTCGGAGGGGCAGTACTGAGGGAGTGCCGCACTGTCGGAGGGGCAGTACTGAGGGAGTGCCACAGTGTCGGAGGGACAGTACTGAGGGAGTGCCGCACTGTCGGAGGGACAGTACTGAGGGAGAGCCGCACTGTCGGAGGGACAGTACTGAGGGAGTGCCGCACTGTCGGAGGGACAGTACTGAGGGAGTGCCGCACTGTCGGAGGGACAGTACTGAGGGAGTGCCGCACTGTCGGAGGGACAGTACTGAGGGAGAGCCGCACTGTCGGAGGGACAGTACTGAGGGAGTGCCGCACTGTCGGAGGGACAGTACTGAGGGAGTGCCGCACTGTCGGAGGGGCAGTACTGAGGGAGTGCCGCACTGTCGGAGGGACAGTACTGAGGGAGTGCCGCACTGTCGGAGGGACAGTACTGAGGGAGTGCCGCACTGTCGGAGAGACAGTACTGAGGGAGTGCCGCACTGGTGGAGGGGCAGTACTGAGGGAGCGCCGCACTGTCGGAGGGGCAGTACTGAGGGAGTGCCGCACTGTCGGAGGGACAGTACTGAGGGAGTGCCGCACTGTCGGAGGGACAGTACTGAGGGAGTGCCGCACTGTCGGAGGGACAGTACTGAGGGAGTGCCGCACTGTCGGAGGGGCAGTACTGAGGGAGTGCCGCACTGTCGGAGGGACAGTACTGAGGGAGTGCCGCACTGTCGGAGGGACAGTACTGAGGGAGTGCCGCACTGTCGGAGAGACAGTACTGAGGGAGTGCCGCACTGGTGGAGGGGCAGTACTGAGGGAGCGCCGCACTGTCGGAGGGGCAGTACTGAGGGAGTGCCGCACTGTCGGAGGGACAGTACTGAGGGAGTGCCGCACTGTCGGAGGGACAGTACTGAGGGAGTGCCGCACTGTCGGAGGGGCAGTACTGAGGGAGCGCCGCACTGTCGGAGGGACAGTACTGAGGGAGTGCCACACTGTCGGAGGGACAGTACTGAGGGAGTGCCGCACTGTCGGAGGGGCAGTACTGAGGGAGTGCCGCACTGTCGGAGGGACAGTACTGAGGGAGTGCCGCACTGTCGGAGGGGCAGTACTGAGGGAGTGCCGCACTGTCGGAGGGACAGTACTGAGGGAGTGCCGCACTGTCGGAGGGACAGTACTGAGGGAGTGCCGCACTGTCGGAGGGGCAGTACTGAGGGAGTGCCGCACTGTCGGAGGGGCAGTACTGAGGGAGTGCCGCACTGTCGGAGGGACAGTACTGAGGGAGTGCCGCACTGTCGGAGAGACAGTAATGAGGGAGTGCCGCACTGTCGGAGGGACAGTACTGAGGGAGTGCCGCACTGTCGGAGGGGCAGTACTGAGGGAGTGCCGCACTGTCGGAGGGACAGTACTGAGGGAGTGCCGCACTGTCGGAGGGACAGTACTGAGGGAGTGCCGCACTGACGGAGGGACACTACTGAAGGAGTGCTGCACTGTTAGAGGGGCAGTAGTGAGGGAGCGCCGTACTGTCGGAGGGACAGTACTGGGGGAGTGCTGCACTGGTGGAGGGGCAGTACTGAGGGAGCGCCGTACTGTCGGAGGGACAGTACTGGGGGAGTGCTGCACTGGTGGAGGGGCAGTACTGAGGGAGCGCCGTACTGTCGGAGGGACAGTACTGGGGGAGTGCTGCACTGGTGGAGGGGCAGTACTGAGGGAGCGCCGTACTGTCGGAGGGACAGTACTGAGGGAGTGCCGCACTGTCGGAGGGACAGTACTGAGGGAGTGCCGCACTGACGGAGGGACACTACTGAAGGAGTGCTGCACTGTTAGAGGGGCAGTAGTGAGGGAGCGCCGTACTGTCGGAGGGACAGTACTGGGGGAGTGCTGCACTGGTGGAGGGGCAGTACTGAGGGAGCGCCGTACTGTCGGAGGGACAGTACTGGGGGAGTGCTGCACTGGTGGAGGGGCAGTACTGAGGGAGCGCCGTACTGTCGGAGGGACAGTACTGGGGGAGTGCTGCACTGGTGGAGGGGCAGTACTGAGGGAGCGCCGTACTGTCGGAGGGACAGTACTGGGGGAGTGCTGCACTGTCTTTCATATGATTAAACTGAGGTCCCATCTACTCTCTCGGGTGGCTGTTAGAGATCCCATGGCAATGTTTTGAAGAAGAGCAGGGGAGTTATCCCTGGTGTCCTGGCCAATATTTATCCCTCAATCAACATCACCACAAACGGATTTTGTGCATTATCCTCTATCTCATTGCTGTTTGTGGGAGCTTGCTGTGCACAAATTAGCTCCTGCATTTCCTACATTACAACAGTGACTACACTCCAAGAACTTTGGGATGTCCTGCGGTCATGAAAGGCGCTATTTAAATACTTCTTTCTTTATATAGCCTTATGGTTACCTCTTGCCTTTTATATTCTACATCACTTGAGATAACACCTAGAATTCTGTTATAATCTTTTACAGCTTCATCAGCCCAAGGTGCTGCCTTCCTCCGATGTTCTGTAAACCTGTCACCCCATATAGCCCAGTACCACTGCCATTCACAGTATAGTTAATGTTACTTTCATCGGAATGCCTCACCTGACACTCCACTGACAGTGAATTAGTTCTCTCACTTTCCGGTCCATTCCCACGACTTATCAATGTCCCTTGCAGTTTCCTCTGGTCTTCTAAACAATTAACAAAGCCTCCAATTTCAGTATCATTTATAGATTGTGACCACCCCCGTGGCCCTTTATCCAAATTGTTGATACACATGTTGGACAGGAGAAGTGCCAGAGAGAACCCTGTGAGACACACTACACTGACTTAAACCACTCTGAGAAGCTGCCCTTAACCCCACGGGGCTGAAACTGCCGGTCACCACTGGCGGCCCCGCTGCGGAGTGGGGTGTCCGCCGATGTTTGGTGGCATGGTCGGTGCTCGCCCAATTGCCCCCCGATGCTTCCCGGCTGTGCCTCGATCACCACCACCGTACCGTTCCGCTGCTGCCGACCCACGGTAAGTACATCATCACCGTGCGCACCGCCGATCAAACCCTCGCCCGACGACGACATTCCCCTCGGAGAATCTTCGGCCAAAACAACCTTTCCCCGGGGGTCCAGTGAGGCTGAGGCCTTCTGCAGCGGACGTTCACCTTCCCTTAAAGGGGCGGGCACACTGCTACGGCCGCCATGGTTTTTTTTGTCGGCGGCTGCCAGGTCGGGCCCGACAGTTATGCCCCCAGGTTTGGCCGGGCCACCAACAGGCAGCCTGACACCCCCCGCCCCCCCTACCCTTGGGTGCCAGGCCGCTGGCCCGGCCGAAACCCTCCCTGTTCGCCCAGTGGGTCAAAGTTTAAAAGTACGGAGGCTCTGCCCTTTAAGTGAAACGGAGAGCCATGGTGACGAATCTTTGCCCCTTGGGAGTAGTCACTGCCCCAGTTACACCGACCTCCAGATTAAAACAAAAAACACAAAGGCCGCAATTTCGGAGAAGAGTCGACCTGAACGGCAGCTGCGGTAAAAAGCAGCAAAACGGTGGGGGCAATGTGTGCCCTCACTCCTTTTCTTGTCCATTCTGACCAACTTTTAATCCATTTTATGATCCTCCCTCTGATTCCGTACCTCCTATCTAAGAATCTCCCTGCGGTACCTTGTCAAAAGCTTTTCTAAAGTTCATGTGCATAAAATCATAAGAATTAGGAGCAGGAGCAGTCTATTCAGCTCGTGGAGCCTGCTCCCCCATTCAATAATATCCTGGTTGATCCTCTACCTCAACTCCATCTTCCCGCACGATCCCCATATCCCTTGATTCCCCAAATAAGAACATATCTCCCTCAGTACTGCCCCTCCGACAGTGCGGAACTCCCTCAGTACTGTCCCTCTGACAGTGCAGCACTCCCTCAGTGCGGTCCCTCCGACTGTGCGGCACTCCCTCACTACTGCTCCTCTGACAGTGCGGCACTCCCTCACTACTGCCCATCCGACAGTGCGGCACTCCCTCACTACTGCCCCTCTGACAGTGCGCCACTCCCTCACTACTGCCCCTCCGACAGTGCGGCACTCCCTCAGTACTGCCCCTCCGACAGTGCGGCGCTCCCTCAGTACAGCCCCTCCGACAGTGAGGCGCTCCCTCAGTACTGTCCCTCCGACAGTGCAGCACTCCCTCAGTGCGGCCCCTCCGACAGTGCGGCACTCGCTCAGTACCGTCCCTCCGACAGTGCGGCACTCCTTCAGTACCGCCCCTCCGACAGTGCAGCACTCCCTCAGTGCGGCCCCTCCGACAGTGCGGCACTCCCTCAGTACTGCCCCTCCGACAGTGCGGCGCTGCCTCAGTACTGCCCCTCCGACAGTGCAGCACTCCCTCAGCACTGCCCCTCCGACAGGGAAGCACTCCCTCAGCACTGCACTGGAGTGTCAGCCTGCAAAGGGGATGGAGTATAAAAGCAGGGAAGTCCTACTACAGCTAAATAAGTTATTGGTGAGGCCACACCTGGAATACTGCGTGCAGGTTTAGTTTCCATATTTACGAAAGGATATACTTGCTTTGGAGGCAGTTCAGAGAAGGTTCACTAAGTTGATTCTGGGGATGAGAGGTTGACTTATGAGGTAAGTTTGAGTAGGTTGGGCCTCTACTCATTGGAATTCAGAAGAATGAGAGGTGATCTTATCGAAACATATAAGATTATGAGGGGGCTTGACAAGATGGATGCAGAGAGGATGTTTCCACTGAGAGGGGAGACTAGAACTAGGGGGCATGACCTTCGAATAAAGAGCTGCCCATTTAAAACTGAGATGAGGAGAACCTCCTTCTCTCTGACGGTTGTAAATCTGTGGAATTCGATGCCTCAGAGAGCTGTGGAAGCTGGGTCATTGAACATATTTAGGACAGAGATACACAGTTTCTTAACTGATGAGGGAATAATGGGTTATAGGGAGCAGGCAGGGAAGTGGAGCTGAGTCCATGATCAGATCAGCCATGATCGTATTAAATGGCGGAGCAGGCTCGAGGGGCCATATGGCCGACTCCTGCTCCTATTTCTTATGTTCTTATGTTCTTATGATTGTGCGCTGAAGTCTCTGGAATGAGGCTTGAACCCACGACCTTCTGACTCAAATGGTTGAGTGATACCATGAGCTATAGCTGACACTTGGTCCAAATAACTCTACTCTAACCCTACTCGAACCCCACTCTAACCCTACACTAACCCCACTCTAACCCCACTCGAACCCCACTCTAACCCCATTCTAACCCCATTCTAACCCTACTCTAACCCGACTCTAACCCGACTCTAACCCCACTCTAACCCCACTCTAACCCTACTCTAACCCCACTCTAACCCCACTCCAACCCCACACACACTCCCCTAACCCCACTCTAACCCCACTCGAACGTCACTCTAACCCCACACACTCCCCTAAACCCACTCTAACCCCACACACTCGGCTAACCCCACTCTAAGCCCACTCTAACCCCACACACTCCCCTAACCCCACTCTAACCTCACTCTAACCTCACTCTAACCTCACTCTAACCCCACTCTAACACCACACACTCGCCTAACCCCACTCTAACCCCACTCTAATCCTACTCTAACCCCACTCTAACCCCACTCTAAACCCACTTTAACCCCACTCTAAACCCACTCTAACCCCACACACACTCGCCTAACCCCACTCTAACCCCACTCTAAACCCACACACTTGCCTAACCCCAATCTAACCCCACTCTTAACCCACACACTTGCCTAACCCCAATCTAACCCCACTCTAACCCCACATATTTGCCTAACCCCACTCTAACCCCACTCTAACCCCACACACACTCGCCTAACCACACTCTAACCCCACTCTAACCCCACACACACTCGCCTAACCCCAGTCTAACCCCACTCTAACCCCACACACTTGCCTAACCCCACTCTAACCCCACTATAACCCCACTCTAACCCCACACACTCGCCTAACCCCACTCTAACCCCACTCTAACCCCACTCTAACCCCACACACTCCCCTAACCCCACTCTAACCCCACTTTAACCCCACTCTAACCCCACTCTAACCCCACTCTAACCCCACACTAACAACACTCTAACCCCACTCTAACCCCACACACACTTGCCTAACCACACTCGAACCCCACTCGAACCCCACTCTAACCACACTCGAACCCCACTCACTCCCCTAACCCCACTCTAACCCAACTATAACCCCACTCACTCCCCTAACCCCACTCTAACCCCACTCGAACCCCACTCACTCCCCTAACCCCACTCTAACCCCACTCTAACCCCACTCTGACCCCACTCGAACCCCACTCACTCCCCTAACCCCACTCTAACCCCACTCTAACCCCACACACTCGCCTAACCCCACTCTAACCCCACTCTAACCCCACTCTAACCCAGCTCTAACCCCACTCTAACCCCACTCTAACCCCATTCTAACCCCACTCAAACCCCAATCTAACCCCACTCTAACCCCACACACTCCCCACTCTAACCCCACTCTAACCCCACACACTCCCCACTCTAACCCCACTCTAACCTCAATCTAACCCCACTCTATCCCCACTCGAACCCCACACACTCCCCACTCTAACCCCACTCTAACACGACTCTAACCCCACTCTAACCCCACACACACTCGCATAACCCCGCTCTAACCCCGCTCTAACCCCACTCAAACCCCACTCTAACCCCACTTTAACCCCACTCTAACCCCACATACACTCGCCTAACCCCACTCTAACCCCACACACTCCCCTAACCACGCTCCAACCCCGCTCTAACCCCGCTCTAACCCCGCTCTAACCCCACACACACTCGCCTAACCCCACTCTAACCCCACTCTAACCCCACTCTAACCCCACTCTAACCCCACACACTCCCCTAACCCCACTCTAACCACCACTTTAACCCCACTCTAACCCCACTCTAACCCCACTCTAACCCCACACTAACAACACTCTAACCCCACTCTAACCCCACTCTAACCCCACTCTAACCCCACACACACTTGCCTAACCACACTCGAACCCCACTCGAACCCCACTCTAACCACACTCGAACCCCACTCACTCCCCTAACCCCACTCTAACCCAACTATAACCCCACTCACTCCCCTAACCCCACTCTAACCCCACTCGAACCCCACTCACTCCCCTAACCCCACTCTAACCCCACTCTAACCCCACTCTGACCCCACTCGAACCCCACTCACTCCCCTAACACCACTCTAACCCCACTCTAACCCCACACACTCGCCTAACCCCACTCTAACCCCGCTCTAACCCCACTCTAACCCCACTCTAACCCCAATCTAACCCCACTCTAACCCCACACACTCGCCTAACCCCACTCTAACCCCACTCTAACCCAGCTCTAACCCCACTCTGACCCCACTCTAACCCCATTCTAACCCCACTCAAACCCCAATCTAACCCCACTCTAACCCCACACACTCCCCACTCTAACCCCACTCTAACCCCACACACTCCCCACTCTAACCCCACTCTAACCCCAATCTAACCCCACTCTATCCCCACTCGAACCCCACACACTCCCCACTCTAACCCCACTCTAACACGACTCTAACCCCACTCTAACCCCACACACACTCGCATAACCCCGCTCTAACCCCGCTCTAACCCCACTCAAACCCCACTCTAACCCCACTTTAACCCCACTCTAACCCCACATACACTCGCCTAACCCCACTCTAACCCCACACACTCCCCTAACCACGCTCCAACCCCGCTCTAACCCCGCTCTAACCCCGCTCGAACCCCGCTCTAACCCCACTCTAACCCCACACACACTCGCCTAACCCCACTCTAACCCCAGTCTAACCCCACTCGAACCCCACTCTAATCCCACACACACTCGCCTAACCCCACTCTAACCCCACTCTAACCCCACTCTAACCCCGCTCTAACCCCACTCTAACCCCGCTCTAACCCCACTCTAACCCCGCTCTAACCCCACTCTAACCCCACTCTAAACCCACACACTTGCCTAACCCCACTCTAACCCCACTCTAACCCTACACACACTCGCCTAAACCCTCTCTAACCCCACTCTAACCCCACTATAACCCCACACTAACCCCACTCTAACCCGACACACTCGCCTAACCCCACTCTAACCTCACTCTAACCCCACTCTAACTCCACTCTAACCCCACTCTAACCCCACACTCTCCCCTAACCCCACTCTAACCCCACACACTCGCCTAACCCCACTCTAACCCCACTCTAACCCCACACACTCCCCTAACCCCACTCTAACCCCACTCTAACCCCACACACTCGCCTAACCCCACTCTAACCCCACTCTAACCCCACACTAACCTCACTCTAACCCCACTTTAACCCCACTCTAACCCCACACACACTCGCTTAACCCCGCTCTAACCCCACTCTAACCCCACTCTAAACCCACACACTTGCCTAACCCCACTCTAACCCCACTCTAACCCTACACACACTCGCCTAAACCCTCTCTAACCCCACTCTAACCCCACTCTAACCCCACTCTAACCCCACACACTCGCCTAACCCCACTCTAACCCCACTCTAACCCCACTCTAACCCCACTCTAACCCCAATCTAACCCCACTCTAACCCGACTCTAACCCCAATCTAACCCCGCTCTAACCCCACTCTAACCCCACTCTAACCCCAATCTAACCCCACTCTAACCCGACTCTAACCCCAATCTAACCCCACTCTAACACCACTCTAACCCCACACACTCGCCTAACCCCACTCTAACCCCACTCTAACCCAGCTCTAACCCCACTCTAACCCCATTCTAACCCCACTCTAACCCCATTCTAACCCCACTCTAACCCCAATCTAACCCCACTCTAACCCCACACACTCCCCACTCTAACCCCACTCTAACCCCACACACTCCCCACTCTAACCCCACTCTAACCCCACTCTAACCCCAATCTAACCCCACTCTAACCCCACTCGAACCCCACACACTCCCCACTCTAACCCCACTCTAACACGACTCTAACCCCACTCTAACCCCACACACACTCGCATAACCCCGCTCTAACCCCGCTCTAACCCCACTCTAACCCCACTCAAACCCCACTCTAACCCCACTTTAACCCCACTCTAACCCCACATACACTCGCCTAACCCCACTCTAACCCCACACACTCCCCTAACCACGCTCCAACCCCGCTCTAAACCCGCTCTAACCCCGCTCTAACCCCGCTCTAACCCCGCTCTAACCCCACTCTAACCCCACACACACTCGCCTAACCCCACTCTAACCCCAGTCTAACCCCACTCGAACCCCACTCTAATCCCACACACACTCGCCTAACCCCACTCTAACCCCACTCTAACCCCGCTCTAACCCCACTCTAACCCCGCTCTAACCCCACTCTAACCCCACTCTAAACCCACACACTTGCCTAACCCCACTCTAACCCTACACACACTCGCCTAAACCCTCTCTAACCCCACTCTAACCCCACTCTAACCCCACTATAACCCCACACTAACCCCACTCTAACCCCACACACTCGCCTAACCCCACTCTAACCTCACTCTAACCCCACTCTAACTCCACTCTAACCCCACTCTAACCCCACACTCTCCCCTAACCCCACTCTAACCCCACTCTAACCCCACTCTAACCCCACACACTCCCCTAACCACACTCTAACCCCACTCTAACCCCACACACTCGCCTAACCCCACTCTAACCCCACTCTAACCCCACTCTAACCCCACACTAACCCCACTCTAACCCCACTTTAACCCCACTCTAACCCCACACACACTCGCTTAACCCCGCTCTAACCCCACTTTAACCCCACTCTAACCCCACACACTCGCCTAACCCCACTCTAACCCCACTCGAACCGCACTCTAACCCCACTCTAACCCTACACACTCCCCTCACCCCACTCTAACCCCGCTCTAACCCCGCTCTAACCACACACACACTCGCCTAACCCCACTCTAACCCCACTCTAACCCCACACACTCGCCTAACCCCACTCTAACCCCACTCTAACCCGACACACACTCGCCTAAACCCTCTCTAACCCCACTCTAACCCCACTCTAACCCCACTCTAACCCCACACACTCGCCTAACCCCACTCTAACCCCACTCTAACCCCACACACTCCCCTAACCCCACTCTAACCCCACTCTAACCCCACACACTCGCCTAACCCCACTCTAACCCCACTCTAACCCCACACTAACCCCACTCTAACCCCACTTTAACCCCACTCTAACCCCACACACACTCGCTTAACCCCACTCTAACCCCACTCTAACCCCACTTTAACCCCACTCTAACCCCACACACTCGCCTAACCCCACTCTAACCCCACTCGAACCGCACTCTAACCCCACTCTAACCCTACACACTCCCCTCACCCCACTCTAACCCCGCTCTAACCCCGCTCTAACCCCGCTCTAACCACACACACACTCGCCTAACCCCACTCTAACCCCACTCTAACCCCACACACTCGCCTAACCCCACTCTAACCCCACTCTAACCCCACTCTAACCCCACACACACTCGCTTAATCCCGCTCTAACCCCACTCTAACCCCACTCTAACCCCACACACACTCGCCTAACCCCACTCTAACCCCACTCTAACCCCACTCTAACCCCTCTCTAACCCCACTCTAACCCCACTCTAACCCCACTCTTACCCCACTCTAACCCCACACACTCGCCTAACCCCACTCTAACCCCACTCTAACCCCACTCTACCCCCACACACACTCGCCTAACCCCACTCTAACCCCACTCTAACCCCACTCTAACCCCACTCTAACCCCACACACACTCGCCTAACCCCACTCTAACCCCACTCTAACCCCACTCTAACCCCACACACTCTCCTAACCCCACTCTAACCCCACTCTAACCCCAATCGAACCCCACTCGAACCCCACTCGAACCCTTCACACTCGCCTAACCCCACTTTTAACCCCACTCTTAACCCCACTCGAACCCCACACACTTCCCTAACCCCAATCTAACCCCACTCTAACCCCATTCTAACCCCACTCGAACCCCACACACTCCCCTAACCCCACTCTAACTCCACTCTAACCCCACTCTAACCCCATTCTAACCCCACTCAAACCCCTCACGCACTCGCCTAACCCCACTCTAACCCCATTCTAACCCCACTCAAACCCCACACGCACTTCCCTAACCCCACTCTAACCCTATTCTAACCCCACTCAAATCTCACATGCACTCACCTAACTCCACTCTAACCCCACACACTCCCCTAACCCCACTCTAACCCCACTCTAACCCCACTCTAACCCCACACACCCGTCTAACCCCACTCTAACCCCATTCCAACCCCACACAAACCCCACACGCACTCGCCTAACCCCACTCTAACCCCATTCTAACCCCACTCAAACCCCACACGCACTCACCTAACCCACTCTAACCCCATTCTAACCCCACTCAAACCCCACACGCACTCCCCTAACCCCATTCTAACCCCACTCTAACCCCACACACTCCCCTAACCCCACTCTAACAGATACTTTAGTTTTACATGCTCACCTGCTGGGGATGGATCCAGGGACTTGATGTATCCTGTGACCGCAAATGGCACTTTGACCAAAGGGTCATGCTGAGGGTGACCTATGAGCAGCACTCCTGGGGCACGAGTTGCCCTTAGACATCCAGCCGGTTGTGAATGTGTGACCTTGACCATTCATCCAAATTGCAGCATCCCATGTCCTGACTCACACCCAGTCCCGTTCTCCCATCACCCCTGTACTCACTGACCTGTCCATATCCTGACTCACACCCAGTCCCGTTCTCCCATCACCCCTGTACTCACTGACCTGTCCATATCCTGACTCACACCCAGTCCCGTTCTCCCATCACCCCTGTACTCACTGACCTGTCCATATCCCAACTCACACCCAGTCCCATTCTCCCATCACCTCTGTACTCACTGACCTGTCCATATCCTAACTCGCACCGAGTCCCATTCTCCCATCACCTCTGTACTCACTGACCTGTCCATATCTTGACTCACACCGAGTCCCATTCTCCCATCACCCCTGTACTCACTGACCTACATTGGCTCCCAATCTGGCAACATCTTGATTTTAAAATTATCATCCTTGTTTTCAAATCTCTCCATGGACTCGCCCTCCCTATCTTATGTCAGCCATGGCTCAGTGGCCAGCACCCTTGCCTGAGTCAGGAGGTTGTGGGTTCAAGTCCCACTCCAGGGACTTGAGCACAAAAATCTAGGCTGACACTCCAGTGCAGTGCCGAGGGAGTGCTGTACTGTTGGAGGTGCCATCTTTTGGGTGAGACGTTAAACCGAGGCCCCATCTGCTCTCTCAGGTGGATGTTAAAGATTCCATGGCATTATTTTGAAGACGAGCAGGGGAGTTATCCCCGGTGCCCTGGCCAATATTTATCCCTCAATCAACGTAACAAAAACAGATGATCTGAGTCATTGTCAAATTGCTGTTTGTGGGATCTTGCTGTGTGCTAATTGGTTGCTGCGTTTCCCACATTACAACAGTGACTACACTCCAAAAGTACTTCATTGGCTGCAAAGCGCTTTTTGACGTCCGGTGGTTGTGAAAGGCGCTATATAAATGCAAGTCTTTCTTTCTTATCTCTCTAACCTCCTCCAGCCCTACAACGCACCGAGATCTCTGCGATCCTTCAATTCTGGCCTCTTTTACATCACTAATTCCTTCACTCCACCATTGGTGGCTGTGCCTTCAGCTGCCGAACCCTAAACCTCCATCTCTGCACCTCGCCTCTAAGACACTCCGTAAATGCTATTTCTTTATCAAGCTGTTGCTCATCTGCTCTAATATCTCTTTATGTAGCTTGGTGTCAGACTGTATCTGACACACACTCCTGTGCAGCGCCTTGGGAAGTTTAGCAACAACAACAAAAACTTGGATTTATATAGCACCTTTAACGTGCTTCACAGGAGTGTTCTGCGATAAAAATTTGACACTGAGCCATCTAAGTAGAAATCAGGGCAGGTGACCAAAAGCTTGGTCAAAGAGGTGGGTTTTAAGGAACATCTTGAAGGAGGCAAGAGAGGCGGTGAGGTTTAGGGAGGGAGTTCCAGAGCTTGGGACCCAGGCAGCTGAAGGCACGGCCACCGATGGTTGAGCGATTATAATCAGGGATGTTCAAGGGAGCAGAATTAGAGGAGCGCAGACATCTCGGTGGGGGGGTCATTTCGGCCCATCGTGTCTATGCCGGCCGACAAAGAGCTACCCAGCCTAATCCCACTTTCCAGCTCTTGGTCCATAGTCCTGCAGGTTACGGCACTTCAAGTGCACATCCAAGTACTTTTTAAATGTGGTGAGAGTTTCTGCCTCTACCATCCTTTCAGGCAGTGAGTTCCAGACTCCCACAACCCTCTGGGTGAAGAAATTTACCCTCATATCTCCTCTAAACCTTCCCCCAAATACTTTAATGGGCTGGAGGAGATTACAGAGATAGGGAGAGGTGAGGCCATGGAGGGATTTGAAAATAAGGATGAGAATTTTGAAATCGAGGCATTGCTTAACCAGAAGCCACTGCAGGTCAGCGAGCACAGGGGGTGATGGGTGAGCGGGTCTTGGTGCGAGTTAGGACACGGACTGCCGAGTTTCGGTAACCTCAAGTTTACGTCGTGTAGAATGCGGGAGGCCAGCCAGGAGTGCGTTGGAATAGTCAAGTGTAGAGGTAACAAAGGCACAGATGAGGGTTTCAGCAGCAGGTGAGCTGAGGCAGGGGCAGAGACGGGCGATGTTACGGAGGTGGAAATAGGCGGTTTTAGTTATGCTGTGGATATGTGGCCGGAAGCTAATTTCACCATGACACCAAGGTTGCAAACAGTCTGGTTCAGCCTCAGACAGGAGTTGGGGAGAGGGATGGAGTCAGTGGCTAGGGAACGGAGTTTGTAGCAGGGACCGAAAACAATGACGTCAGTCTTCCCAATTTTGAATTGGAGAAAATTTCTGCTCATCCAGAACTGGATGTGGGACGAGCAGTCTGACAGTTTAGAGACCGTGGAGGGTTGAGAGAAGTGGGGGTGAGGTAGAGCTGGGTGTCATCAGTGTACATGTGGAAACTGACGCTGTGTTTCCGGATGATGTCACCAAGGGGCAACATATAGATGAGAAATAGGAGGGGCCAAGGATAGATCCTTGGGGGACACCAGAGGTAATGATGCGGGAGTGGGAAGAGAAGCCGATGCAGGAGATTCTCTGGCTACGATTAGATGGATAAGAATGGAACCAGGCGAGTGCAGTCCCACCCAGCTGGATGATGGTGGAGAGGTGTTGGAGGAGGATGGAGTGGTCAACTGTGTCAAAGGCTGCAGACAGGTCGAGAAGGACGAGGAGGGATAGTTTACCTGTGTCACACTCACACAGGATGTTATTTGTGACTGTGATGAGAGCCGTTTCGGTACTGTGGCAGGGACGGAAACCGGATTGTAGGGATTCAAACATGGAATTGTGGGAAAGATGGGCACGGATTTGGGAGGCGACAACACGGTCAAGGACTTTGGAGAGGAAAGGGAGGTTGGAGATGGGGTGGTAATTTGCAAGGACGGAGGGGTCAAGGGTTGATTTTTTGAGGAGAGGGGTGATGTCGGCAGATTTGAGGGAGAGAGGGACAGTACCTGAGGAGAGAGAACCGTTAACAATGTCGGCTAACATGGGAGCCAGAAAAGGAAGTTGGGTGGTCAGCAGTTTAGTGGGAATAGGGTGAAGGGAGCAGGAAGTGGGTCTGATGGACAGGATGAGCTCAGAAAGGTCATGAGGGGGAGATTGGAGAGAAACTGGAGAAAGATATGAGGTCAGGGCCAGGGCAGAGGGCTTCCTTAGAGGAAGTTTGGCCCGGTGAGCTCGGGAAAGCAAGGGAAAAGGCAGCTGATTGGATGGTCTCAATCTTCGAGACAAAGAAGTCCATGAGCTCCCCACACTTATTGTCGGATGTGAGGGTGGAGACTGGGGAGAAAGGTTTAAAAAGATGGTTAGCAGTGTCAAACAGAAGCCGGGGTTTATCTTTACATTCCAGAACGATCCTGGAATAGTGAGCAGTTTTGGTAGACAAGTAGGACTCGATAATGCTTTCTGTAGTCCAGCCAGATCTGGCAGTGAATGGCTAAACCAGTTGTCTACCATATCCATTCAAGTCTGCGTCCCTTGGACTTGAGGGAGTGAAGATGAGGACTGTACCGGGGTGAGAGAGAGTAATGGTTTCAATACTGACTGGGGCTTGAAAGGTGGTAGTGAGGGTGTGATTGGGCAGATCGGTGGCTGCAGAAATGTCACGGTGAATGGAGGGCCAAAGGCTGGACAGTTGGGAGTTGATAAATGCAGTTGTAAGAGAGTCGGGGGAGAGTTTTTCCCCGGGGCGCACACACAAGGAGGTGGGGTTGGGGGGTTTGGGGATGTGGGTGGAGAGCGATACAAGGAAGTGGTCAGAGATGGCCTTACCTGTGAATGACACGATGGGAATAGTGAGGCCACGAGAGATGGCAAGGTCGAGGATCTGGCCGTGAATATGGGTTGGGGCGTTCACATGGAGGGAGAGATTAAGGGAGGATAGGAGGCTAGTGAACTCAGAGGAGAGAGAGCATGATGAGTTGAGATGGAGGTTGAAATCACCGAGGATGAGAAGTTGCTCGGTGCAGAGACTGAGGGAGGAAAGCAGTGAAGATATCTCGGTGATAAACATTTTTGTTGTGCTTGGGTGGGTGGTACAGAACGAGAATTTTAAACGAGAGGAGAGCGAGGTGGAATAAGGTGAGATGGTATAAGGAGGAGAAAGTGTCGAGGAGTAGGGGGACAGACCATGGTGTGATTTGGGGATGAGAGCCACACCCCCCATCACGGCAGTCTGAGCGGGGCAAGTGGTGGAAGGTATAGCCGGACGGGGAGGCTTCATTTAAGGCCAAGGTGTCATCGCCCCTCAGCCAGGTTTCTGTCAGGGCCATGATGTCGATGCGATCATTAACGATCAGCTCATGGACGGCAAGGGCCTTGTTCACAAGGGAATGGACATTCTGGAGGGAGATGCAGAGAGGGTCAGTGATGGCTACCCCACTGCCTGTGCCCACAGGGTCAGTGCTGGTGGGGGGGGGGGCAGTTGGACGGGGAGGAGATTGGCAAGGTTAGCCCCACCCCTGTGGGCGCGCTGGGCGGGAAGGTCGGTGAGAGAGGAGGATGGGACATTTGGGGTTGCTGCTCGTGAGGAGACAGTGACGAGTGCCACGGGGGGCCCTTCGGAGGATGCCGAGAGAGACCCAGAGGGAAGCTGTAGGCTGATCGAGGAGGGAATCGAGCCTGGGACAGCGACAGGAGAGTAGGAAGGTTGAAGAGTAATGGAGGGTTGGGGTAGGGATTCGGGAGGGCAGAGTGTCCGAGAAAGGAGAGGTTAAAGGAGGCATGGCCATAGGAGAGCGCGGTCAGGGAGGGAGAGAGAGAAAAGGAAAGAGGGGGAGAAAATAGAAAAAATATTGAATGCCTCGGTTGTGGGTTAACTAAAGGCGCTATGTAAATGTAAGTTGTTATTGTGCGCTCTGTCTTGCTATGGATACGTAGGAGGTTTGACATTTCTTCTGATGTTTGGAGGTGGTGTCTGCTCACTGTCTGCTCTCTGCGATCCAGGTTCCCTACGTACCCCGCTGGTGCTCGCAGTACACGTCCTCCGCTGAGCGCAGTTCTGATGAGGAGGATGTGGAGAGACGCAGCCCACCGCTGGAAGTATCTGATGGAGAGACAGCGGCCCAACCCATTCCTCACATGAGCAGTGCAGACTCAGGTGAGCGAGGACAAGGGGGCACCGGGGCAAGACACGGCGGAACAACCCAATTGAATGGAGGGCAACGGAAGCAGGAATGGTGGGGTTGGTGAGGGGAACGGACAGGGGAATGGTGGGATTTATTGGGGCTGGGCAGGAACGATGGGATTTATTGGGGCTGGGCAGGAATTATGGGATTTATTAGGGGATAGGCAGGAATGATGGGATTAGATGGAGGGAATGGAAGCAGGAATGAAGAATTGAGTGAGGAGAAACACGAGGAGGTTGGGATGGTTATAAAGCTGTTGGGTAACGATGACTGAGTAGCTGTGGCTGGCTGAGTCACAGTGATTCTGACTACTTTTGTTATGAGACCACAGGATCCGTTAGAGATGTGTTCAACACTGGAGGCAATGAAAAGCTTTGCTTCGCGAGTATGTCTTTGTGAGACCTCGGAAAGACTGCAAACCTATTGGGACCGATTAGCAGCCTCGGCTCAGGGTGAAGAGGTTATGAAGGGGGAATCATAGATTGATACAGCATGGTCGGAGGCCATTCAGCCCATCCAATTAGTCCCACTCATGGCTCCTTCCCCACAGCCCTGCAATTCTCTCCCCTTCAAGTATTGATCCAATTCCCTTTCGAATGTTACGATTGAATCTGCTCCCACCGCCCTTTCAGGCAGTGCGTTCCCGATCACAACAACTCGCTGCGTTAAATCATTTTCCTCATCTCCCCCTCTGTTTCTTTTTCCAATCACCTTCAATCTGTGTCCTCTGGTTCTCAATGCTTTTGCCACTGGGAACACTTTCTCCTTATTTACTCTATCAAAACCATTCATCATTCTGAACATTTCTATCAAATCTCCTGTTAACCTTCTCTGTTCTAAGATCAACCCCAGCTTCTCCCATCTCTCCACATAACATAATCCCTCAGCCCCGGGACCAGTCTGGTCAATCTCCTCTGCACCCTCTCCAAGGTCCTGACCTCCGGCCTAAAGTGCGGTGCCCAGAATTGGACACAATACTCCAGCTGGGGCCTAACCAGTGTTTTTAAAGGTTTAGGATAACGTCCTGGCTTTTGTACTCTCTGCCTCTCGTACTAAAGCCCAGGGTCCCAAACGTTATTTAACAGCCTAATCAACTTGTTCTGTCACCTTCAAACATTTGTGTACCCCCCCCCACCACCCCCCCGGTCTCTGTTCCTGCACCCCCTTTAAACTGTACCCTTTATATTGTCTCTCCTCATTCTTCCTTCCAAAATTTATCACTTCACACCTCTCTGTGTTAAGTCCCGCCTGCCACGTGTCTGCCCATTCCACCAGTCTGTCTGTCCTCCTGAAGCCTATCGCTCTCCTCCTCACGGTTTACTATATTTCCAGGTTTTCTGTCATCTGCAAATGTTGAAATGATGCCGTGTATACCCAAGTCCAGGCCATTAATATATATCAAAAAGAGCAGTGTTCCCAATACCGACCCCAGGGGAACACCCTTTGGTCTGAGAAACAACCATTCACCACCACTCTGATTTCTGTCCCTCAGCCCAATGTTGTATCCACACCGCACAGTTATCTCCAGTCCTTTAATTTTGTGAACAGGTCTATTATGTGGCACAACACCAACCACACCACCCTCATCAGCCACTGCGTTAGTTCATTGAATAACTTAATCAAATTAGGCAGAGACGATTTGCCTTTAACAAATCTGTTGGCTATCACTGATTAACTCATGTTGTTCTGGGACACAGTTCATTGGCAGTTGGATTGTGGTCGCTGGAAATTCCCACACCACCGCCGATGTTCGGCTGACTGGTTTGTAGTTGCTGGGTTTATCCCTCTCCCCGTTTTTGAACAAGGATGTAACATTTGCAATTCTCCAGTCCTCCGGCACCACCCCCATAACCAAGGAGGATTGGAAGATTCTGGCCCGAGCCTCTGCAATTTCCTCCCTTACTTCCCTCAGCAACCTAGGATGCCTCCCATCCAGACCCAGTGACTTTTCTACTTTGGGTCCCTCCTCTTTATCTATTTTTGTCCTGTCCAATTTCTCTACTACCTCCTCCTTTTCTGTGACATTGGCAGCATCCTCTCGAGTGAAGGCAGATGCAAAGTGCTCATTCAGTGCCTCAGCCAAAAAGATCTCCGTCTTGGTCCCTCATCAGCCCCGCCCTCCCTTTGTTACACTGTTTGTAAGTTGATAAAATACCTTGGTGTCCCTTTTTATGTTAGCCGCAAATCTATTCTCATGCTCCCGTTGCCCCCCATTCCTTTTGTCAGCTTTCTCCTGCACCCTCTCACTGTGTGAGGACGGCCCAAGTTCAAGCTGAAGCCATCCTTACAGAGCATGGTGCACCTCAGTCCCAGACCTGTAGTCACCTGGAGAGTGGGGGAGCAGTGGGGGAGCAGAGATTGTGCCCCTCTATCCGGAGCTAACCCTTGTCTGCTGCTCCCCGATCCTCAGGTAGAGAAGGGCTCTTCGTATTAGTCAGTGAGGTTAGAACAATTGGCAACAACAACTTGCATTTATATAGCGCCTTTAATGTAGTAAAACAACCCGAGGTCATTCACAGCAGCGATATCAAACAAACTTTGACACAGAGACCCACAAGGAGATATTCGGTGAGGTGACCAAAAGCTTGGTCAAAGGGGTGGGTTTTAAGGAGCGCCTTTGTGGAGGAGAGAGCGGCGGAGAGGTTTAGGGAGGGCCCAGGCAGCTGATGGCACGGCCACCGATGGCAATGTGATGAGAACCGGGGATGAGCAAGAGGCCAGAATTGGAGGGGTGCCGAGATCTCGGAGAGTTGTGGGGCTGGAGGAGGTTACAGACACAGGAAAGGGTGAAAAATCAGGATATCAACAAATCCGGAATCCTGTTCGGGAAACACCATGTCCCAAATCGCAGTGTAGACTTCATGTTCCGAAGATTTTTATTCCCATTCCTGGGATGTGGGCGTCGCTGGTAAGGCCAGCATTTATTGCCCATCGCCAATTGTGCTGAGAAGCTGCTGGTGAGCCTTCTCTTGAACCGGCCGCTGGGTGCCACAGTTATGTTCCAGCTGAGTGGTTCGCTTGGCCATCTCGGGGAGGGGGAGAGGCAGGTCAGGATTCCGTTGTTGTTGTTCAGCTGCCACTCTGATATTCCCAAACCCGTTTTGATAATTCCCCACAACAGGGAACAAGAAGAAGATCCGATTGTACCAGTTCCTGCTTGACCTCTTGCGGAGCGGAGATATGAAGGACAGTATCTGGTGGGTGGACAAGGACAAGGGGACATTCCAGTTCTCCTCCAAACACAAGGAGGCGCTGGCGCACCGCTGGGGGGTGCAGAAGGGCAATCGCAAGAAGATGACCTATCAGAAGATGGCCCGAGCACTCCGGAACTACGGCAAGACGGGCGAGGTTCGCAAGGTGAAGAAGAAGCTGACCTACCAGTTCAGTGGCGAGGTGATGGGGCGATGTGAGTGGAAACATTATGCCCGCTGAATGCCCCCGCCCCCTACCTCACTGCTGCAGGAGCCCCAGGACCAACTCTCCGACTCTCCCTGTCTGCAACACAAAGGACCGTTCCATGAAGAATGGGAGCCCCCCATTCAGAGACAATCGAGGCAAGAGGCCGTGTTCATCTGGGAACGCCCAGGAACAAGAACTCATCATGTCGTCCTAACCAGCCTCCCCCTCCCCCACATCCCCCTCACTCCCCCCTTCCTCACCTGCCCATCCCTTCCCCCTCACTCCCCCTCCCCTTCCTCACCTGCCCATCCCTTCCCCCTCCCCCTCATCACCTCCCCCCCCCCCCCACTCCCTCCCTCCCCCTCCCCCTCCCCCTCCCGCAACGGCTGTGCCTCTGAATGTTGACTGTTACTACTGAAATGCAATAGCTTGGGATCCTAATCTGATCTTAAATTCAGCTGCCGCTTCCTGCAAACACAAGGTGCTTGTTGATAAGTGGGGTGGGGGCATGGGTGAGTTCCCCGGTTATTGAGGGGGGCTCGGGGAAGCGGACGCGTGTGCTAGCTTGGGTATCTGTTTTGCTTGCAGTGCCACGTTGTGTCTGAATGTTTCGCTGGAATAAAACCATTCTTGTGAATTTTGGAACTCAGCGCGCTCCATCACAACCCTCTCTTACTTGCCGCTCGTCCTCGACTGGTCCGAGGAGGCGCGATCTCCCACTCTGTTCCAGCTCTTCGATGAGCCTCACCCAATGAAAGCCAGGGACTCCTGTCTGCAGGAACACAGCCAAGGGGCCGACAGCCCAGGAGCCTCTATCTCACAGCACCAGACACCCCTCAATAAAATCACATGCTGATTTGGCACTCTGATACAAACGGGGCAAGGTCTGAGGCAGATCCCTGCACATAATGGGGCCTGGGGGGAGAGAGAGAAAACGCTTCCTTTCCCTGCTACATACCTCCATCCACAGGGGCCAGCTTCACATCTGCAGGACCCTCTCAGAGATCGAAAGCTGAAAAGTAGAGGGGGGGTTGGGGGGAAGGTTGTGCAACTCCATTCCCCAGCTGTTCTCCCAGCACCCCTAGCAACGCCCCACAGTGTTGCTAGGTGGAACTGCCAGCTGTTGGGATTAAAGCGCAATGGAGCCAAAGGCCATGTCTTGCTCTGCTGGGCAGGACTGCCCTTCATGTGGAGTCTGGAGCCAGAATACCCTCTCCTGCTTTAATGAGCCTATCAGAGGAATGTGAGGTTATAACAGAATTAGGAGCAGGAATAGGCCCTATGGCCCCTCGAGCCTGCTCCGCCATTCAATAAGATCATGGCTAATCATCGACCTCAACTCCACTTTTCCGCCCGATCCGCATATCCCTTGATTCCCCCAGCGTCCAAAATTCTATCGATCTCAGCCTTGAATATACTCAACAACTGAACATCCACAACGCTTTGGGACAGAGAATTCCAGAGATTCTCAACCCTCTGAGTGAAGAAACTCCTCCTCATCTCAGTCTTAAATGACCCCTTATTCTGAGACTGTGACCCCTGGTTCCCGACTCCCCAGCCAGGGGGAAACAGCCTCCCTGCATCTACCCTGTCAAGCCCCTGAAGAATCTTATATGTTTCAATGAGATCACCTCTCATTCTTCTAAACTCCAGCGAGTTGGTCTTACCAAAGGCCTGTATAATTATAGCAAGACACCCTGGGGGGGCAGTAATGGCCCCTTCTCTCGAGGCCCGTGAACAGCAGAAAGCGTAGCCATGCTGCGGAGTGCAATGGCCGACGATGTTTCCTGTAATGGCCGCCATTATCAAAATTCCACTCCGTGTTATCCCGCCAGTACCACCCTCCCAGCCCAGCGCTGCGCTGCTGCCAATTCCTGCTCAGCGGGTCATCACCGTGCACACCGCCAGTCATACCCTCCCCAACGCCCCGATGGCAACATTCCCCTATGCAAATCTTCAGCCGCACCTGGAGTACTGTGCACCGTTTTGGTCTCATGTTCTAAGGAAGGATGCATTTGCCTTGGAGGTGGTAGAACTCGGTTCACTAGATTGATGCCTGGGGTGAGAGGGCTGCCGATGATGAGAGAATGGGCCTATACTCTCTGGAGTTTGGAAGAATGAGAGGTGATCTCATTGAAACATACAAACTTTCCCTGGTGGTCCAGTCAGGCTGTGGCCTTCTGCAGCAACCGGGCCGCTTCCCTTAAAGGGGCAGGAGCACTGCCGCGCCGCCATGTTTTTTTTTGTCAGCTGACTGCCATGTCAGCCAACATTTATTCTCCCCCCCTCCCCCCACCCGGGTTCGTCCGGGCCACTAACACGCAGCCTGGCAACCCCTCATGCCCACTGGGCCAAAGCTATAAAATCTCGAAGGCTCTTCCCTTTCAGTGAAAGGGCGAGCTGTGGTGATGTCATCGCGTCCGTCACTGTGCTCCGCCCCGTATCCGCCCTTCAATTACTGTATGCCCCCCTCAGGTGTTATATCCGCCCTGTATCTGCCCTGTATCCGCCCCTCAGGTGATGTCACCGCCCCATATCCCCCCTCAGGTGTTATACCCTCCCTGTATCTGCCTTGTATCTGCCCCTCAGGTGATGTCACTGCCCCATATCCCCCCCCTCAGGTGTTATACCCTCCCTGTATCTGCCTTGTATCTGCCCCTCAGGTGATGTCACTGCCCCATATCCCCCCCCTCAGGTGTTATACCCTCCCTGTATCTGCCTTGTATCTGCCCCTCAGGTGATGTCACTGCCCCATATCCCCCCCCCTCAGGTGTTATACCCTCCCTGTATCTGCCTTGTATCTGCCCCTCAGGTGATGTCACTGCCCCATATCCCCCCCCCTCAGGTGATGTCACCGCCCCATATCCCCCCCCCCCCTCAGGTGTTATACCCTCCCTGTATCTGCCTTGTATCCGCCCCCCCAGGTGATATCACCGCCCCATATCCCCCCCCCTCAGGTGTTATACCCTCCCTGTATCCGCTCTGTATCCGCCCCTCAGGTGATGTCACTGCCCCATATCTGCCCCCATTAAGACCGACTTCCGGATCCAAGTGAAAAAAAAACAAAGAGTGGAATTTCGCTCAAGAGGTGACCTCAACCGCCACAGCGGTAAAAATGCATAAAACGGGATGGGAGTGCCATGTTTCAGGTGGGGGCAATTGCGGCTCCCTCTTGTACTCCAACACCCTGCAATAAAGGCTACCTGCCATTTGCCTTCCTAATCGCTTGCTCTACCTGCTGCTAACTCTGTGGTTCTGGTATGGGGACACCTAAATCTCTCTGAACATCAACGTTTAATAGTTACTCACCATTGTAAAAATATTCTGTTTTGCTCTTTGTCCGACCACATTTCCCCATTGTATACTCCATCTGCCACTTATTGCCCATTCACTGTCCTCCTCACAGCTTTGTATCATCAGCACACTTAGATACATTACACTCGATTCCTTCATCTAATCTTCATCGTGGATTCTGGAGTTAGCAAGTGCTTTAGCTTCATCAGTGTATTTATGGATATTTTCTGTTTTAAATAAAGTGCTGTAAATCTATATGTGACCATGGTGTATTCATGTGAGAATGATACTGAAGTGTTGTGAATCAGAAGTACCTGTCCTAGCGGTGTGATTAAAATAAACTGAACACGGCATTTCTGTGATCAGCCAAGAAGGTAAACGTGGTGATACGTCGGTAACGTGTCATGCCTACTTCAAAAGGTGGCACATATCGCAATGTCACACCATTCTCTGCAGGCTAAAAATAATAACCAGGTTTATTTACATATAAGACAACAGTCACAGAAGCAGTAAGGTGAAGCAAGAAGCAGATGGTACACCTGCTTAGAAAATAATAAAGATAAAATCAGTCCATACGACATTCAGGAAACTTTGAAACGCATTTCTTAAACAGTGAGGGAATTAGCGGGAATTGTGGTGGAAACAGTTTTTTGTAGACACCAAAGTATCATACTTGCATGAGGGTCGGGTGATACTCCAGCCCAACACATAGTGCAAGGGATAATAGAGTGGAACAACCCAGTGCACGCAAAACGTGAACACTGAACTACCGATTGAAGAAACCGCAAAATATTCACATTCTTCAAACATAGGTCAGGGCTGAGAGGGTCACATAGAGGTCAGGACTCCACTCAGTGATATTACTCTCAACTGTGTGCTCCACTCCAGGGACTTGAGCATATAATCCAGGCTGACAATCAGGGACAGTACTGAGGGTGTGCCGCACTGTCGGAGGGGCAGTACTGAGGGAGTGCCGCACTGTCGGAGGGGCAGTACTGAGGGAGTGCCGCACTGTTGAAGGTACAGTACTGAGGGAGTGCCACACTGTCGGATGGACAGTACTGAGGGAGCGCCGCATTGTCAGAGGGTCAGTACTGAGGGAGTGCTGCACTGTCGGAGGGACAGTACTGAGGGAGTGCTGCACTGTCGGAGGGGCAGTACTGAGTAAAGTGTAAAGTGCTTTGGGATGTAAATACAAGTCTTTCTTTCCTTGCGTTCTATGGGGCGGTTTAGGTCATTCCTCCCCAGTACTGGAATGAGCAGAGTTCCTCTTTCACAATTCACTCACACAAGCGGGGGCTGTGCAGAGTCAAAGGAAAAGTTTCTGAACAAGCCATTTGAGAAATGTTCACTCATTTCCTCCTAAAAGACGGAGTCTGCAAAAATTAAACAACACACAGACAAACTTAGTTCAGTTCACGTCCATATTTAGCTAACATTTTTCGGGAACTTTCAATGTAAAAAATAAGGGCGGAGACTCAATCTGTGCAAACAGAAACGGTTCAAAACTTGCGAACAGATATCATATGTTTATATAGAATAACAGATACCCGGGAGTGAGTTACAGGCTGGAATCTAATCGAGGGGTTCTGGGGGGTTTATATATTGAATAACAGATACCTAAGAGTGAGTTACAGACTGGGATCTAATCGAGGGCTTCAGGGGGTTTATATATAGAATAACAGATACCCGAGAGTGAGTTACAGGCTGGGATCTAATTGAGGGGTTCGGGGGGTTTATATATAGATTAACAGATACCCGAGAGTGAGTTACAGGCTGGGATCTAATCAAGAGGTTCGGGGGGGTTTATATATAGAATAACAGATACCCGGGAGTGAGTTACAGGCTGGAATCTAATCGAGAGGTTCGGGGGGGTTTATATATAGAATAACAGATACCCGGGAGTGAGTTACAGGCTGGGATCTAATCGGGGGGTTCGGGGGGTTTATATATAGAATAACAGATACCCGGGAGTGAGTTACAGGCTGGAATCTAATCGAGGGGTTCGGGGGGGGGGGGTTATATATAGAATAACAGATACCCGGGAGTGAGTTACAGGCTGGGATCTAATCGGGGGGTTCGGGGGGTTTATATATAGAATAACAGATACCCGGGAGTGAGTTACAGGTTGGGATCTAATCGAGGGGTTCGGGAGAGTTTATATATAGAATAACAGATACCCGGGAGTGAGTTACAGGCTGGAATCTAATCAAGGGGTTCAGGGGATTTATATATCGAATAACAGATACACGGTGTGAGTTAGAGGCTGGAATCTAATCGAGGGTTTCAGGGGGTTTATATATAGAATAACAGGTACCTGGGAGTGAGTTACAGGCTGGAATCTAACCGAGGAGTTCGGTGGGTTTATATGTAGAATAACAGATACCCGGAAGTGAGTTACAGGCTGGATCTAATCGAGGGGTTCGGGGGGGTTTATATATACAATAACAGATACCCGGGAGTGAGTTACAGGCTGGGATCTAATCGAGAGGTTCAGGGGGTTTATATATAGAATAACAGATACCCGGGAGTGAGTTACAGGCTGGAATCTAATCGAGGGGTTCAGGGGGTTTATATATAGAATAACAGATACCCGGGAGTGAGTTACAGGCTGGAATCTAATCGAGGGGGGTTCAGGGAGTTTATATATAGAATAACAGGTACCTAGGAGTGAGTTACAGGCTGGAATCTAATCGATGGTTTCGGGTGTTTATATACAGAATAACAGATACCCGGGAGTGAGTTACAGGCTACGATCTAATCGAGGAGTTCGAGGGGTTTATATGTAGAATAACAGATACCCGGGAGTGGATTACAGGCTGGATCTAATCGAGGGGTTCAGGGGGTTTATATGTAGAATAATAGATACCCGGGAGTGAGTTACAGGCTGGAATCTAATCGAGGGGTTCATGGGGTTTATATATAGAATAACAGATACCCGGGAGTGAGTTACAGGCTGGAATCTAATCGAGAGGTTCAGGGGGTTTATATATAGAATAACAGGTACCTGGGAGTGAGTTGCAGGCTGGAATCTAATCGAGGGGTTTGGGGGGTTTATATACAGAATAACAGATACCCGGGAGTGAGTTACAGGCTGGAATCTAATCGAGGGGTTCAGGGGGTTTATATATAGAATAACAGATACCCGGGAGTGAGTTACAGGCTGGATCTAATCGAGGGGTTCGGGGGGATTTATATGTAGAATAACAGATACCCGGGAGTGAGTTACAGGCTGGATCTAATCGAGGGGTTCTAGGGGTGGTTATATATAGAATAACAGATACCCGGGAGTGAGATACAGGCTGGAATCTAATCGAGGGGTTCGGGGAGTTTATATATAGAATAACAGATACTCGGGAGTGAGTTACAGGCTGGAATCTAATCGAGGGGTTCAGGGGGTTTATATATAGAATAACAGATACCCGGGAGTGAGTTACAGGCTGGAATCTAATCGAGGGGTTCAGGGTGTTTATATATAGAATAACAGATACACAGGAGTGAGTTACAGGCTGGAATCTAATTGAGGTGTTCGGGGGGTTTACATATAGAATAACGGACACCCGGGAGTGAGTTACAGGCTGGAATCTAATCGAGCGGTTCGGGGGGTTTATATATAGAATAACAGATACCCGGGAGTGAGTTACAGGCTGGAATCTAATCGAGGGGTTTGGGGGGTTTATATTTAGAATAAGAACATAAGAAATAGGAGCAGGAGTCGGCCATACGGCCCCTCGAGCCATAATAAGTTCATGGCTGATCCGATCATGGACTCAGCTCCAATTCGCTGCCTGCTCCCCATAACATCTTATCCCCTTATCAGTTAAGAAACTGTCTATCTCTCGGTCATTGAAATTTATTCAATGTCCCAGCCCCCACAGCTCTCTGAGACAGCAAATTCCACAGATTTACAACCCTCTGAGAGAAGAAATTTCTCCTCCGCTCTGTTTTAAATGGGCAGCCCCTTATTCTAAGATTATGCCCCCGAGTTCTAGTCTCCCCCATCAGTGGAAACATCCTCTCTGCATCGTCTTTGTCAAGCCCCCTCATAATCTTATACGTTCCGGTAAGATCACCTCTCATTCTTCTGAATTCCAATGAGTAGAGGCCCAACCTCCTCAACCTTTCCTCATAAGTCAACCCCCTCATCCTCGGAATCAACCGAGTGAACCTTCTCTGAACTGCCTCCAAAGCAAGTATATCCTTTTGTAAATATGGAAACCAAAACTGCACGCAGTATTCCAGGTGTGGCTTCATCAATACCCTGTATAACTGTAGCAAGACTTCCCTGCTTTTATACTCCATCCCCTTTGCAATAAAGGCTAAGATATCATTGGCCTTCCTGATCACTTGCTGTACCTGCATACTAACCTTTTGTGTTTCATGCACCTGTACTGCAGCATACCTGAGAGTGAGTTACAGGCTGGAATCTAATCGAGAGGTTCGGGTAGTTTATGTATAGAACAGAGTAAAGCTCCCTCTACACTGTCCCATCAAACAAACCCAGGGCAGGTACAGCACGGGGTTAGATACAGAGTAAAGCTCCCTCTACACTGTCCCATCAAACACTCCCAGGGCAGGTACAGGGGGTTAGATACAGAGAAAAACTCACACTACACTGCCCCATCAAACACTCCCAGGGCAGGTACAGCACGGGTTTGATACAGAGTAAAGCTCCCTCTGCACTGCCCCATCAAACACTCCCAGGGCAGGTAAAGCACGGGGTTAGATACAGAGTAAAGCTCCCTCTACACTGCCCCATCAAACACTCTCAGGGCAGGTACAGCACGGGGTTAGATACAGAGTAAAGCTCCCTCTACACTCTCCCATCAAACACTCTCAGGGCAGGTACAGCATGTGGTTAGATACAGAGTAAAGCTCCCTCTACGCTCTCCCATCAAACACTCCCAGGGCAGGTACAGCACGGGGTTAGATACAGAGTAAAGCTCCCTCTACACTCTCCCATCAAACAAGTCCAGGGCAGGTACAGTGGGTTAGATACAGAGTAAATCTCCCTCTACACTGTCCCATCAAACACTCTCATGGCAGGTACAGCATGGGGTTATATACAGAGTAAAGCTCCCTCTACACTGCCCCATCAAACACTCTCAGGGCAGATACAGCACGGGTTAGATACAGAGTAAAGCTCCCTCTACACTGCCCCATCAAACACTCCCAGGGCAGGTACAGGGGGTTAGATACAGAGTAAAGCTCCCTCTGCACTGCCCCATCAAACACTCCCAGGGCAGATACAGCACGGGTTAGATACAGAGTAAAGCTCCCTCTACACTGCCCCATCAAACACTCCCAGGGCAGGTACAGCACGGGTTAGATACAGAGTAAAGCTCCCTCTACACTCTCCCATCAAACACTCCCAGGGCAGGTACAGCACGCGTTAGATACAGAGTAAAGCTCCCTCTACACTGTCCCATCAAACACTCTCAGGGCAGATACAGCATGTGGTTAGATACAGAGTAAAGCTCCCTCTACACTCTCCCATCAAACACTCTCAGGGCAGGTACAGCATGGGTTAGATACAGAGTAAAGCTCCCTCTACACTGTCCCATCAAACACTCACAGGGCAGGTACAGCACGGGGTTAGATACAGAGTAAAGCTCCCTCTACACTGTCCCATCAAACACTCCCAGGGCAGGTACAGCACGGGTTAGATACAGAGTAAAGCTCCCTCTACACTGCCCCATCAAACGCTCTCAGGGCAGATACAGCACGGGTTAGATACAGAGTAAAGCTCCCTCTACACTGCCCCATCAAACACTCCCAGGGCAGGTACAGCATGTGGTTAGATACAGAGTAAAGCTCCCACTACATTGCCAGTTTTCCTTCACGAGTCAGTGAGTCAGTGCAATAAGCACAGTTCAGGGAGATTATGCCCGGGGAGATTAATCTCACCAATCGCCATCTGTAACAGGACCCTTGTGACCAAGCCTTGCAGTTTGAAGCCATTGGATCTGAGTGCTGTTGTCTGGTGCCCTCTGGTGGGGACATCTGTGGATGGCACAGCGTCCCTTGCATGTGTCCCTCTGAAATGTGTGGAATCCCCGGACATCTTCCCCTGTCCTCACTGCACGGGTCGGCCGTGTGAGATCGGTGTGAAACAGACTCTTAAATGGGAGCTCGTGTTAACTGGAACAGAAACTTAAAACTGAACAGAACAACAACTTGTATTTATATAGCGCCTTTAATGGAGTATAACATCCCAAGGCGCTTCACAGGAGCGTTATCAAACTTTGACACCGAGCCACATAAGGAGAAATTAGCGCAGGTGACCAAAAGCTCGGTCAAAGAGGTAGGTTTTAAGGAGCGTCTTGAAGGAGGAAAGAGAGGTGGAGAGGTTTAGGGAGGGAGTTCCAGAGCTTGGGGTCCAGGCAACAGAAGACACGGCCACCGATGGTGGAGCGATTATAATCAGGGATGCTCAAGAGGGCAGAATTAGAGAAGCGCAGAGATCTCGTTGAGTTAGAAAGATAGAAATTTACAGCACAGAAGGAGGCCATTCCGGCCCATCATGTCCGCGCCGGCTGACAAAAAGCCACATGGCCCTCGGTCAGCAGCCCTGAAGGTTACATATAAACCAATGAACAATGAACAATGACGGAAAGGCAAAGAGCACCCAGCCCAACCAGTCCGCCCCACACAACTGCGACACCCCTTATACTGAAACTTTCTACACTCCACCCCAACCGGAGCCATGTGATCTCCTGGGAGAGGCAAAAACCAGATAAAAACCCAGGCCAATTTAGGGAGAAAAAATCTGGGAAAATTCCTTTCCGATCCATCCAGGTGATCGAAACGAGTCTAGGAGATCACCCTGGCCATATTCTATTCCCTGCAGTACTTACCATTATATCTGCGCCATCCAACAAAAGGTCATCCAGTCTAATCCCAATTACCAGCTCTAGGTCTGTAACCCTGCAGGTTACTGCACTTTAACTGCCCATCCAACCATCTCTTAAAAGTGGTGAGGGTTTCTGCATCCACCACTCTTCCAGGCAGCAAGTTCCAGATCCCCATAACCCTCTGTGTAAAGAAGGCCCCCCTCAAATCCCCTTGAAACCTTTCATCAACCACCTTAAAACTATGCCCCCTCATAATAGCCCCCTCCACCAATGGAACTATCCATTATATCCAGGCCTCCCAACATTTTATACATCTCAATGCGGTCTCCTCTCAACCTCCTCTGTTCCAATAAGAACAAACCCAGCCTATCCAATCTGTCCTCATAGATAAAATTCTCCAGTCCTGGCAACATCTTTGCAAATCACCTCTGTACCCTCTCTAGTGCAATCATATCTTTCCTGTAATGTGGTGATGCAGAACTGCATGCTGTACTCCAGCTGTGACCTAACTAATGTTTTATACAATTCAAGCATAACCTCCCTGCTCTTGTATTCTATGCCTCAGTTAATAAAGGCAAGTATTCCATATGCCGCCTGAACCACCTTATCTACCTGGCCTGCTACCTTCAGGGATCTGTGGACCTGCTCGCTAAGGTAGCTTTGATCCTCTACACTTTTCAGTATCCTATCATTTAATGTGTATCCTTGCCTTGTTAGCCCTCCCCAAATGTATTACTTCTCCAGATTGAATATTGGGAAGACCGAAGCCATTGTTTTCGGTCCCCGTGTCGAAATCTCGACCTCCGAAAAGAATGACTCCGACACTTACAGCTCCGGTAGAAGTTTCCTTTTTAATTTACTTGCTCGCAAGGGGTAGGTCACACTCAGTCAAGGGCTAAGTGAACACCTCCGAAATGGTTCAGTTTAACAAGATATTTATACAGTAAAACCAAAGTTCTGGCCTCTTCCTGTGTATTGCTCTGTCTCACAGTCAGTGAATACAGATAAAGAGTTAATTACTATATCCTGGTCCTGACATGGTTTACAGATATTTCCTTTTGTCAGGGTAATCAGAAAGCCAAACGGCCATTACTCCATGAGTCATAGGTAATGGGCTATCACCTGTCTTGTATTGTGTCAGGATTGTTTTAATTTCCTGGTCAGTTTATCTGTTTGCATCAAATGGATGAGGTCTCGGAAAGAGATAATGGCTAGAAGATAAGGGTGGGGTGACATGGAACTCCTGTAGTGTAGACAACAGGAGAGCACCATGGGGGGTTACTTGTCTCAGCATGACTTGTCTCCTAGCTGTCTGATGGCCATCAGCCATCTAACAGCAGGTTTAGCTGTTTATGCAAGCTGACTGCTAAAATGCAGAAAGTTCTGGAAGGGCCAGGACTCCATTTTAATCAAAAGGCACACAAATACCGTATGGTATCAGCTTAGATAAAAATACTTTCCACACCCGTCACAAACTCCGTTCCCCAGCCACTGACTCCATTCCTCTCCCCAACTCCTGTCTAAGGCTGAACCAGACTGTTTGCAACCTTGGTATCATCTTTGACCCTGAAATGAGCTTACGACCACATATACGCAGTGTAACTACAACCGCCTATTTCCACCTCTGTAACATCGCCCATCTCCGCCGAAAATGTTACTAATCTTCAGAAAAACACAGACCATGAACTAAAAACATTTTTGAGTGATACAAGCTTTGGAACTAAACTGGACAATTAAGAACACCCTGTGAATGGGGGGAAAAAAACTGACTTCATGCATAACAACAATGGAATGTTACCTGAAGCCCCGAACTCGATTAACCAGGATGGGGATACAGCCATTGGAGACTTCAAGTCTGTAACAACAAAGGATCCCCCACAAGGTGAAAATTTTGAGCATATGGAAGTATCTTTTGCATACAAATCAGGAGCAATTCAACCTCTTCACCAAACAGTAAAATGGGTCGTTAAATCGAATCTTGTTACAGTGGGAAACTAATTCAAAACCTGGATATATACAGACAAGCAAGGAAAACAGGCAACAAGGAGGAGAGCACACGTTTTTTGTTGCGTAATAAAATGTGTAATAAGCAGAGCTGGTCTCCAGTTAGTCTGGTAATCCTTGTCACTGGACCAAGACCTAGCTCTGTCAAGCCCGTGTGGTGGCTGGTGTGCAACGGCCACCCTATGTTAAAAAAATCCACACACAGGCATCTTCCACCCTTCACGATGTAGTTCGGGATCTGGAATATTAGGTCCTTGATTGAAACTCCTGCGAACTGATCCTTTTTTGCCGTGGAAGCAAGTCATCCTCGCTTCGAGGGACTACCTATGATGATGAATAAAATTAACACTGGGTTAAGCCTAAATTTTTGTGCCACGTGTCGCCCTTTCCCTCTATACGTTCCATGTCCTAAGAATCAGAGTGGAGTGAAAAACAAATACCCTACAAACCCTGCCTCAGCTCTTCGGCTGCTGAAACCCTCATCCGTGCCTTTGTTACCTCTAGACTTGACTATTCCAATGCACTCCTGGCTGGCATCCCACATTCTACCCTACGTAAACTAGAGGTGATCCAAAACTCAGCTGTCCGTGTCCTAACTCGCACCAAGTCCCCCTCACCCATCACCCCCTGTGCTCACTGACCTACATTGGCTCCCGGTTAAGCAATGCCTCGATTTCAAAATTCTCATCCTTGTTTACAAATCCCTCTATGGCCTCGCTCCTCCCTATCTCTGTAATCTCCTCCAGCCCCACAACCCCACGAGATGTCTGCGCTCCTCTAATTCTGCCCTCCTGAGCATCCCCGATTATAATCGCTCAACGATCGTTGGCCGTGCCTTCAGCTGCCTTGACCCTAAGCTCTGGAACTCCTTCCCTAAACCTCTCCACCTCTCTATCTCTCTTTCCTCCTTCAAGACGCTCCTTAAAACCTCCCTCTTTAACCAAGCTGTTTTCTACTTATCTCTACTAATTTCTACTTACGAGGCTCGGTGTCAAATTGCTATCGCATAATAATCTGTGAAGCACTTGGGATGTTTTTCTACATTAAAGATGCAATATAAATACAGGTTGTTGTTGTTATTGAATTTCATTTGCCACTGCTCTGCCCACCTGACCAGTATATTGATATCTTCCTGCAGTCTACAGCTTTCTTCTGCATTATCAACCACACGGCCGACTTTTGTATCATCTGCAAATTTCTTATTCATACTCCCTACATTCAAGTCTAAATCATTGATGTATACCACAAAAAGCAAGGGACTTAACACTGAGCCCTGCGGAACCCACTGGAAACATCCTTCCAGTCACAAAAACACCCTTTGCTTCCTACCTCTGAACACAGGAATATAAGAACAGGAGTCGGCCATTCAGCCCCTTAAACCTACTCCACCATCCAATGAGATCAAGGCTGATCTGAAATTTAACTCCATATACCCGCCTTTGGCCTGTATCCCTTATAATATATTTGGTTAGCAAAAATCTATCAATCTGTAAGGTTACGAGGGTTTTGCATCGCTACCACCCACTTAACGTCCATTTTAACGCTGAGATGAGGTATAACGCCCGGATAACGCCCATTTCGCTAAAAAATGGAAACTAACACCCATTTATCGCTCACTTATCGCCCAGTGTTACTTTCGGCATTTAGTTAACGCCGAGAATTAATAATACCGCCCGCCCATTTTTACCTGCCGTAAACGTCAGAAAAATGGAGACTAACGTCCATAATATCACCGAGTGTTACTTTCGGCACCTCGCACACATCGCGCCGAAAATATCGCTCGCTGAAACAAACGCTGAGAAAAAGTTGCTCTCACCGGAACTAATCCATGGTATAGACACCGTGTTGTAAATCGGAGGAGTTTTCATAAAAAAGGCTGTTTCAACTTCTGGGGAGTCTGGAGTTATTTTAAGGTGATCTGAACAAGCATCTTATCATACTGTGGATGAATTGAATTTATTTTATGTGTTTTAGTGGGTAAGTTTATGGTTTGTGAACAATGGGTCTCATACTGATAGTTATTGGAATGGGACCTGTCATTTCTCAGCCTGCCTTGATGACCACGCACGTGCTGCAGACTAGAGATGGCAGAAGGTTTATTGAAGAGCATTATGTGCCCAGTCAAAGAGATGGCAGACTGAGGAGGAGGACAAGACCCGACGCACTTACCAGGAGAAGCGGTTTTATCTGACACAATCCGCAACAATGTTATGTCAAATAAAATAAATGTAATACTGAGAACTGTACAAAACACCCCCATACAAAATTAAAACATTTATATCATCTGTAACAGTTTTTACATTCCCAACAACACTTCAAAAGAACACAAATGCAAAAAATAAGGTACCCCCTCCCCCCTTCCCCCAAACTCCCAACAAAACAGCAACAACATCAAAATACTGTGACCAATACAACGCCTGCGGACATGCGCCTCACTTTCCTTTGCCCCCACCCGCTTCTTCTCCCCTTCCTCTTCGCCTCCCGACTCCAAGCCGCCTGGCCGAGGAGCTCCTCAGGTGCTGCTTCATTGGGGGGGATGACGGCAGAACCGCTGGTTGGCTGGAGACGGGAGAGGACGGTCCCGAGGAGGGAACGTGCTCTGAGCCAGAAGCAAGAACTTCCTCCTGGCTCTCATGTGTCGTTGGCAATGGGGGTGCAGCACATTGGGGTTCAGTGCCGCGCTCCGGGACCACTGGGAGCCCTCTGGCACCAGTGTTCCTGGCTATCACCTCCAGGGCCACCTAACATCTGTGTTTGGGAAAATGTTGGAGTCCATTATTAAAGAAGCAGTAGCAGGACATTTGGAAAGCAAAATTCGGTCAGGCAGAGTCAGCATGGATTTATGAAGGGAAAGGCATGTTTGACAAATTTGCTGGAATTCTTTGAAGATGTAACGAACAGGGTGGATAAAGGGGAACCAGTGGATTTGGTGTATTTGGACTTCCAGAAGGCATTTGACAAGGGGCCACAGAAAAGGTTACTGCACAAGATAAAAGTTCACAGGGTTGCGGTAATATATTAGCATGGATAGAGGATTGGCTAACTAACAGAAAACAGAGAGTCAGGATAAATGGTTCATTCTCTGGTTGGCAACCAGTAACTAGTGGGGTGCCGCAGGGATCAGTGCTGGGACCCCAACTATTTACAAACTATATTAACAACTTGGAAGAAGGGACTGAGTGTAACGTAACCAAGTTTGCTGCCGATACAAAGATGGGAGAAAAATCAATGTGTGAGGAGGACACAAAAAATCTGCAAAAGGACATAGACAGGCGAAGTGAGTGGGAAAAAATTTGGCAGATGGAGTATAATGTTGGAAAGTGTGAGGTCATGCACTTCGGTAGAAAAAAATCAAAGTGCAAGTTATTATTTAAATGGAGAAAGATTGCAAAGTTCTGCAGTACAGCGGAACCTGGGGGCACTTGTGCATGAAACACAAAAGGTTAGTATGCAGGTACAGCAAGTGATCAGGAAGGCCAATGGAATCTTGGCCTTTATTGCAAAGGGGATGGAGTATAAAAGCAGGGCAGTCTTGCTACAGTTATACAGTGTATTGATGAGGCCACACCTGGAATACTGCGTGCAGTTTTGGTTTCCATAGTTACGAAAGGATATACTTGCTTTGGAGGCAGTTCAGAGAAGGTTCACTAGGTTGATTCTGGGGATGAGGGGGTTGACTTATGAGGAAAGGTTGAGTAGGTTGGGCCTCTACTCATTGGAATTCAGAAGAATGAGAGGTGGTCTTATCGAAAGGTATAAGATTATGAGGGGGTTTGACAAGGTGGATGCGGAGAGGATATTTCCACTGATAGGGGAGACTTGAACTAGGGGGCACAATCTTAGAATAAGGGGCCGTCCATTTAAAACTGCAATGAGGAGAAATTTCTTCTCTCAGAGGGTTGTAAATCTGTTGAATTCACTGCCTCAGAGAGCTGTGGAAGACGGGACAGTGAATAAATTTAAGACAGAAATCGACAGTTTCTTAATCGCTAAAGGGAATAAGGGGTTATGGGGAGCAGGCAGGGAAGTGGACCCGAGTCCATGATCAGATCAGCCATGATTATATTAAATGGTGGAGCAGGCTCAAGGGGCAGTATGGCCTACTCCTGCTCCTATTTCTTATGTTCTTATATTTATCCGCGGCACGTACTCTGTCATGGTTGCGGACATGCTGGCCAGCTGTTGGGATATGCCCCCCATTGTCTGAGGATCTGCTGATCTATGTCAATACTCCTCCTGGACAAACTAACCATAACCCCGCTGAGCTCTGCCGATCATGGAGCAGTCCTGTTGCATCGAACCGTGGGGTCGGTGCCGGCATGGAGACACTTGGGGTGCCCTGCGGCAAAGTGCTTGTGCCTGCTACCTCCGCGAGGGAGGAGGACATGGCCGCAGGAGCACTAAATGTCATCGGTCTTGTAGACATGATGGAGTTTGTTGCTGCAGGCTCCTCAAACTCCGCAGTGTCCTCAGTGGAGAAGGCACCCTGCAACTCCACGGGCGAGATTCGGGGCCCTTCACCACCAGAATGACGATCCCCCGCCGAGGCCGTTGCCGGATCCGCACCTTGCCTCGGTGTTGCCATTGACTGCGCTGCTGGCTGAGCTACAAAACATAAATGAGGTTATTAGAGGAGAAGGGGGTGCGAGGGTCACAGGGTGATTCAAATGTTACACACAGCATATGCACGACAACTGCACTACCGTTATCAAAACGATCACACACATAACATAGAAACGTAGAAACATAAAAAATAGGAGCAGTAGTAGGCCATTCGGCCCTTCGAGCCTACACCACCATTCAATATGATCATGGCTGATCCTCTATCTCAACACCATATTCCTGTTTTTTCCCCATACCCCTTGATGCCTTTTGTTTCTAGGAATCTATCTATCTCCCTCTTAAATATATTCAGTGACTTGGCCTCCACAGCCTTCTGTGGTAGAGAATTCCACAGGTTCACCACCCTCTGAGTGAAAACATTTCTCCTCATCTCGGTCCTAAATTTCCTACCCCATATCCTGAGACTGTGACCCCTTGTTCTAGACTCCCCAGCCAGGGGAAACATCCTCCCCGCATCCAGTCTATCCAACCCCGTCAGAATTTTATACGTTTCAATGAGATCACCTCTCATTCTTCTAAACTCTAGTGAATACAGGCCTAGTCGACCCAATCTCTCCTCATACAACAGTCCTGCCATCCCAGGAATCAGTCTGGTGAACCTTCGTTGCACTCCCTCAATGGCAAGTATATCCTTTCTTTGGTAAGGAGACCAAAACTGCACACAATACTCACATTTAATGAACATAACCAAATTCTGCATTACAATGATTTTCATGAGCCCAACATTAATTTGATAACACTTTCATCAATCATCTATCATATATTGTTTGGATATAAGTTTGTATAGCATCTATTGACTTTACATCACGCAGCGATGTTTACTTTACTCACGTGGCATCACATCAGGTTCTGTAGCTGCTTGCGTGGCCGACCGGGGGTGGCACCCCACTAGTGCCAGTGTCCGCTCCTCAAGATCAGTCAGCTCACTGATGACTGGTGGCCCCCCACCCATGTGCCGCTGCTCGGCCTTATTCTTCGAAAGCTTTTTCTGCAAAAGATAACAACAGCGTGACATGGTATAAGATCATTGGTAGGTACTGTCACAGAGACTGATACAACACATAACCGACAGATATTATAATTATTATTATTATCATCATTATTAACCTAAAGATGTACATCGTAAACGTACGCTTTGAGTTAAACATTCCCGGTCTAAGTGCAACAAAATACATCATATCTGAATGTATTCACTCATTACACTTACAATTCTAATTATATAAATATATAAGTGAATGTAATAAATGTAATACTTACTCTGGCAGATCTGACAAGGTCGTTCTAGCACTTGCGGCACTGGTTTCCCTCATGCACGTCATTCGTCACCGATGAGACCACCTCCACTATGTCGGCCCAAATTTTCTGGTAAACCTTCTGTTAAGTCCTGACTCTAATGTACTGACTTACATGAGACACATGCTGAAATCAAGGTCACTCAGGACCTGCACCTTTAATTCCAGCTCTCCGGTGCTGCACTTGCCTGAGACCTCCCTTTATATACCTCAGTGGGACAGGTATGGAGTGTCTCCTGCAAGTGCACCCCTGGTGGTAAGGTATGCTTATTGTTACAGGTCAGATCCAGTTACAGTCATGTATAGCATGGTAAGATACAGTTATATACAATACTGTGAGATACATGACATCACCCTCCCCCAAGGTCTTATTGCCTTTATAGGTGGTCTGCACTCTCACGTGGAGTGTCTTAGTTGTGGTTCAGTTGTTTGCCTTGGTGCCTGTTTTTCGTTTGGTGTGATTGCTAGTATCTCGCCTGGGCTGTCTGTTGAGACTGCCCTTTCCTCAGGTTGTTCAACCTGTCTGTCCACCAGGTGTGGTGTGAATTCCACATTGTAGTCTGCCTATGGTTCTTCAGTGTTATCAGTGAATTTACTTTTTACTTGGCCTACATGCCTCCGGCAGGTTTGGCCATTGTCCATTTGTACAACCAGTAGCCTGTTTCCCTCTTTGTCTGTTACTGTCCCTGCAAGCCATTTGGGACCCTAGCCATAGTTTAGCACAAACACTTTGTCCCCTATCTCATTCCACCTCCCCCTCGAATTTCAGTCATGGTACTCAGTTAGCTTTTGACGTTTAGCCTCAACAATTTCATGCATGTCTGGGAGGATTAACGAGAGCCTGGTCTTTAAGGTTCGTTTCATCAATAGTTGTGCAGGGGGAACCCCAGTCAATGAATGCGGACAAGATCTGTATGCCAGCAGCAGTCGCGACAGGTGGCTCTGCAGCGTGGGACCTTGGATTCTGAGCATGCCTTGTTTAATGATCTGCACTGCTCGCTCCGCCTGGCCATTGGAGGCCGGCTTGAAAGGTGCCGTCTTAACGTGATTTATACCGTGGTCAACTATAAAATCTTGAAATTCTGCGCTGGTGAAGCACGGACCATTATCACTGACCAATATGTCAGGAATGCCGTGCGTTGCAAACACGGTTCTAAGGCTCTCCACAGTGGTGGAGGTGGTGCTCGAGTTTAAAATTGTGCATCGATCCATTTTGTAAATGCATCAACGACTACGAGGAACATTTTGCCCATGAATGGGCACGCATAATCTACGTGCACCCGCGACCATGGTTTGGTGGGCCAGGGCCAGCTGCTTAGGGGGGCCTCCCTGGGGGCATTACTGAGTTGGGCACAAATGGTGCACCGCCGGACGCAGAGCTCCAATTCCGCGTCAATGCCAGGCCACCAGACATGAGATCTGGCTATGGCCTTCATAAGGACGATCCCCTGGTGCTCGCGGTGGAGCTCCCAGACAAACGCCTCCCTGCCTCGTAAGGACATAACTACTCGGCTGTCCCACATCAGGCAGTCTGCCTGTTGTGAGAGTTCATGCATGCGCCTATGGAAGGGTTTGACCTCCTCGGGGGAAGGAATTGCGAGCCTCTGCCCAGTCACCAGTTAAAACGCATTTTTTAACTAGTGATAACATGGGGTCGTTGGTCGTCCAGGCTCTGATTTGGCGAACCGTCATGGGCGAACCTGTGAATTCAAAGGAATTGATTGCCATGACCATCTCACAGTCCTGTTCGTTGGACCCTTCTGTGGTCACCAGGGGTAGCCTGCTAATCGCCTCGGCACAGTTGTCTGTGCCTGGTTTGTGCCTTATTGTGTAGTCGTAAGCCGCCAGCATGAGTGCCCACCATGAATGTGCGCCGAGGCGTTGGCGTTGATTGCCTTGCACTCGGAGAGTAGGAGGTCCGTTCCTCTGACGACATGGCATGAACATCATCCCATTTCCAATTAAGTTCTGCTAGCCAGGTTCTCCCCAACAGGGCTGGGAGATCCCCGGGGACAATCCACAGGGAAAATCGGTGCACCATCCCTTTGTGTGTGACTGAGAGCATGGCGCTGCCAAGGACTGGGATGATTCCTTTAGTATAGGTCCTTAGTTTGGTGTCGATCTTTGTGAGTTTTGGTCTGTTGCTTTTGTGCGGCCACAGCTGTTCAAATTGTTGAACTCTCATGAGGGATTGACTGGCCCCCGTGTCCAGTTCCATGTTGACGGGTATCCCGTTGAGTAGAACCCTCATCATAATTGGAGGCGTCTTGGTGTAAGAACAGTGGACATTGATTGTGTTAACCCACTGTACCTCGACGTCCCGTGCACTGTTCCAACCGTCTTCTGGTCCGCTTTCTGACCCTTCTGATTCGTATACCAGCCGAGCTGCTGTTTTTCTGCACATGCGAGCCAGATACCCTGTGTAGTTGCAGTTTCTGCAAACGGCATGCTGAAATCGACACACCCTGGTTGAGTGCCTTCCCCCACATCTCCAACACAGACCGTTTCCATTGTTTCCGAAGGAAGAGCTGCGTCTGACTGATCTCCCTTGAGCTTCTATCAATCTGTTGTTGATTGCTCGCAAGGTGGGTTGATGAGGTGTGATCGACCGTTCTTGTGGCCCTTGATTTTGATGTCTTCTGGCACCACTGTCTGCTGTTGAAGGCCTGCTCTCCTGCCTTTGTCTATGTGTGTGGGTAGCGGTTTGTTTCACAATGTGAACCCCTTGTTCCGATGCCTCGTTGGTTGTCGTAGCAGTGCATTTGGAAAGAGGTGACATGATAGGTCCAAGTCAGCATGGATTTGTGAAAGGGAAATCATGCTTGACAAATCTTCTGGAATTTTTTGAGGATGTTTCCAGTAGAGTGGACAAGGGAGAACCAGTTGATGTGGTATATTTGGACTTTCAGAAGGCTTTCGACAAGGTCCCACACAAGAGATTAATGTGCAAAGTTAAAGCACATGGGATTGGGGGTAGTGTGCTGATATGGATTGAGAACTGGTTGTCAGACAGGAAGCAAAGAGTAGGAGTAAATGGGGACTTTTCAGAATGGCAGGCAGTGACTAGTGGGGTACCGCAAGGTTCTGTGCTGGGGCCCCAGCTGTTTACACTGATTTAGACGAGGGGACTAAATGTAGTATCTCCAAATTTGCGATGACACTAAGTTGGGTGGCAGTGTGAGCTGCGAGGAGGATGCTATGAGGCTGCAGAGCGACTTGGATAGGTTAGGTGATTGGGCAAATGCATGGCAGATGAAGTATAATGTGGATAAATGTGAGGTTATCCACTTTGGTGGTAAAAACAGAGAGACAGACTATTATCTGAATGGTGACAGATTAGGAAAAGGGGAGGTGCAAAGAGACCTGGGTGTCATGGTACATCAGTCATTGAAGGTTGGCATGCAGGTACAGCAGGCGGTTAAGAAAGCAAATGGCATGTTGGCCTTCATAGCGAGGGGATTTGAGTACAGGGGCAGGGAGGTGTTGCTACAATTGTACAGGGCCTTGGTGAGGCCACACCTGGAGTATTGTGTACAGTTTTGGTCTCCTAACCTGAGGAAGGACATTCTTGCTATTGAGGGAGTGCAGCGAAGGTTCACCAGACTGATTCCTGGGATGGCGGGACTGACCTATCAAGAAAGACTGGATCAACTGGGCTTGTATTCACTGGAGTTCAGAAGAATGAGAGGGGACCTCATAGAAACGTTTAAAATTCTGACGGGTTTAGACAGGTTCGATGCAGGAAGAATGTTCCCAATGTTGGGGAAGTCCAGAACCAGGGGACACAGTCTAAGGATAAGGGGTAAGCCATTTAGGACCGAGATGAGGAGGAATTTCTTCACCCAGAGAGTGGTGAACCTGTGGAATTCTCTACCACAGAAAGTTGTTGAGGCCAATTCACTAAATATATTCAAAAAGGATTTAGATGAAGTCCTTACTACTAGGGGGATCAAGAGGTATGGCGAATGGGGTACTGAAGTTGCATGTTCAGCCATGAACTCATTGAATGGCGGTGCAGGCTAGAAGGGCCGAATGGCCTACTCCTGCACCTATTTTCTATGTTTCTATGTTTCTATGTACCCGAAGTATAGATCAGCCTCATTTCTTCTTCGCCTGCCAAGAACGTCTGTGCGACCAGTGCTGCTGCCTCTAGAGTCAAGTTCTTAGTCTCTATAAGCTTTCGGAATATGCCTGCATGGCCTATTCCTTCAATAAAAAAGTCTCTCAGTACTTCTTTCCTTAGTTCACCGGGGAACTCACATGAACTAGCCAGCCTCCGAGGTTCCGCCACGAAGTCGGGTATGCTTTGGCCCACACAGCGTCTGTAGTTGTAGAACCTGTGTCTGGCCATGTGTAGCTGCTTGCTGGCTTCAGGTGGTCTCTCACCAGTGTGCTCAACTCCTCAAACGACTTGCTTGCTGGTTTCTCGGGTGCCAGCAGGTCTTTCATTGAAGCGTATGTTTTCGAGCCACAGCTGGTCAAGAGATGGGCTCTTCTCTTATCTGCCTCATTGTCGCCCAACCAGTCTTTGGTTACAAAGCTTTGCTGGAACCTTTCTATAAAGTCCTCCCAATTGTCTCCAGCATTGTATTTCTCATCTGAGCCGTTGGTAGCCATTCTGTGGATTCTGTGATCCCGTAACTCGTCGCCACTGTTAAGTCCTGACTCTAATGTACTGACTTACACGAGGCACATGCTGAAGTCAAGGTCACTCAGGACCTGCACCTTTAATTCCAGCTCTCCAGTGCTGTACTTGCCTGAGACCTCCCTTTATATACCTCAGTGGGACAGGTATGTAGTTTCTCCTGCAAGTGCACCCCTGGTGGTAAAGTATGCTTATTGTTACAGGTCATATCCAGTTACAGTCATGTATAGCATGGTAAGATACAGTTATATACAGTAGTGTGAGATACATGACACCTTCGGGGTGGGCTTCCCACGCCCATCCCGGGTGAATTGACCCCAGTGTGACTCCATCTCCTGCAGGAGAGCAGCATTTGCCTCGTTGGAGAATCTCCGAGCTGCTTTTTGTCCTCCCACTTCGAGTTCCTCTCCTACTTCACTGCTCTCACCAGTGTCCTTCCCCTCGTGCTGCCTCACCTCCTCCATGCCTTCCATGTAAATAATGTTTTTTTTTGCCAAAGTTTCGGTGTCAACAAATTCAATAGTGTTCTAAATTCTTCTTACTCCTCCAAAAAATCTTTCCTACCTCCCACAACAGTCAAACAACCAGACAACACACCCACACACGCTTTCACTTCCTCTCTGCTCTCTCTCTCTCTCTTCTGCGCATGTATTGATGACCCCTGACCTCCTGAAACATGGGAAACGACTGTTGCCATGACATTGCTATGGATGCCGACATTTTACGCAGAAGAAAAAAAAAATTACCGCTAATACCCATTTCACATTGCTTGCGGTAATGGCCATTTTATAAAGCGGAAAGTTGGGGTTTTGAAAATGGGCGATCTCAAAACCCATAATAAATGTCAACGCTGGAAATAACGCCCATTTTTGGGTGATCTGCACAATAATGGAAAGTCTAGCCCCATGACATTTAATGAGTTATCTACTTGGACCCTTTGTCTCGTTAGACCTTTCACCATTTAGAAAGTTCCCTGTTCTATCCTTTTCAGGTCCAAAGTGAATGACCTCACATTTGCCAACATTGAAATCCAGTTTTGCCCATTCACTTAATCAATTGATATCTGTCTGTAATTTTATCCTTCCATCTAATCGGTGGTTAGTGGTGTGCCACAGGGATCGGTGCTGGGACCACAACTGTTTACAATATACTTAGATGACCTGGAAGAGGGGACAGAGTGTAGTGTAACAAAATTTGCAGATGACACAAAGATTAGTGGGAAAGCGTGTTGTGTAGAGGACACAGAGAGGCTACAAAGAGATTTAGATAGGTTAAGCGAATGGGCTAAGGTTTGGCAGATGGAATACAATGTCGGAAAACGTGAGGTCATCCACCTTCGAAAAAAAACAGTAAAAGGGAATATTATTTGAATGGGGAGAAATTACAACATGCTGCGGTTCAGAGGGACCTGGGGATCCTTGTGCATGAATCCCAAAAAGTTAGTTTGCAGGTGCAGCAGGTAATCAGGAAGGCGAATGGAATGTTGGCCTTCATTGCGAGAGGGATGGAGTACAAAAGCAGGGAGGTCCTGCTGCAACTGTACAGGGTATTGGTGAGTCCGCACCTGGAGTACTGTGTGCAGTTTTGGTCACCTTACTTAAGGAAGGATATACTAGCTTTGGAGGGGGGTACAGAGACGATTCACTAGACTGATTCCGGAGATCACCTTATGATGATAGATTGAGTAGACTGGGTCTTTACTCGTTGAGGTTCAGAAGGATGAGGGGTGATCTTATAGAAACATTTAAAATAATGAAAGGGATAGACAAGATAGAGGCAGAGAGGTTGTTTCCACTGGTCGGGGAGACTAGAACTAGGGGGCACAGCCTCAAAATACGGGAGAGCCAATTTAAAACCGAGTTGAGAAGGAATTTCTTCTCCCAGAGGGTTGTGAATCTATGGAATTCTCTGCCCAGGGAAGCAGTTGAGGCTAGCTCATTGAATGTATTCAAATCACAGATCGATAGATTTTCAACCAATAAGGGAATTAAGGGTTATGGGGAGCGGGCGGGTCAGTGGAGCTGAGTCCACGGTCAGATCAGCCATGGTCTTGTTGAATGGCGGAGCAGGCTCGAGGGGCTAGATGGCCTACTCCTGTTCCTAATTCTTATGTTCTTATGTTCTTATGCTTACAATGCCGTCGATATTTATCTCATCTGAAAATTTGGATATGTGACTTTCTATCTCATCATCTAAGTCATTAATAAATAGTGAATAGTTGAGGCCCCAACACAGATCCCTGCGGGACACTACCAGTCACATCCCGCCAGTTTCAGTACCTGCCCATTATCCCTACTGCCTGTCACCAGTCGCTCAGCCAAATTCCTAACCAGGTCAAAAATTTGCCCTCAATTCTGTGGGCTTCAACCTTAGTTAACTGTCATCCTATCCTTAATTGTAGACTCCAATTTCCCAATGATAAATGTGAGGCTAACTGGTCTATAATTCCCTGGTTTCCCTCTTTCATGCTTCTGAAGTAGCAGAGTGGCATGCACAATTTTCCAATCTAAAGGGAGCGTTCCTGAATCAAGAGAAGTTTGGAACATTTATCCTATCATCTACACTGAGCCAATTGTGGATCCAACTTGCCATTTCTCCTGCATCTCATGGCTTTTAATTTTCTGACTAGTCTGCCACGTGTGACCTTGTCAACAGTCTTGCTAAAATCCATGTGGACTACGTCAAACATGTGACCCTCATCAACTCTCCCCGTTACCTCCTCAAAAAATTTGATAAGATTGTCAGACACGACCTTCCCTTAACAAATCCGTGCTGACTGTCCTTGATTAATCCATGTCCTTCTGAATGAAGATTTAACCTGTCCCTCAGGATTTTTTTTCCAATCATTTTCCCACCAGCGATATTAGGCTGCTTGGACTGTAATTGCACAGTCGATCTCTTTCGCCCTATTTGTACAACCTTAGCAGACCTCCAGTCCTCTGGCACCATGCTTGTAGTCACAGAGGACTGAAAAATAATGGTCAGAGCCTCTGCTATTCCCACCCTTGCTTCTCTTAACAGCCTGGGATACATACCATCCGGGCCTGGGGATTTATCCACTTTTACTATGTTTATCCCATCGAACATGTTATACTCCATCTCCTTAACTACAGTAAACTGTTTGAATTTATGGTTTGTTAAGTCTCTCCTAATTTATTGGGTCATCTTTTTTGAAGAGCGCAGAAGGGAACTGATAGAAAAGATATGGGCTAGACTTTCGGCACATCATCACCCATTTATCACCCATGTAAGAGCTGAGATTCAGGCTATCGTCCATATTTGCTGAAAAGTGGAATCTAGCACCCGATTATCGCCCATTTATCACCGGCGCAACTTTCAGTATTGCTGAATGAGCTGCATTGCCTGGCCTACTTTAAACACAAATATGACGTCATCCTCGTGTAAGGCTGACATAGTGCTCATAATGGAAACTTGCGCCCGATTATGGCCCAGATCATCACCGAGTGCTGCTTTCGGTATTTCGCCACAATTTGCCCAAATAATCACTGGCCCAAAAATAGACTGAAGAAAAGCTGCAATTACTCGGCACTACGGGAAGATCTGTAGTAAAAGGCTGTCAGGACAAACAATTTGTGAGTGATTTTAAGGGCCTTTTTGACCCTTGCCAATCATCTAATCATTTTGTATTTGTTGAGGGCAAATTAAGGGCATTTACAGCAATTTATAGTGATGGGGGGAGAGGGGCGGTAATTTCTCAACCAGTATTGATCACTAATCACATGCTGCAGAATAGAGATGGGAAAATAAATTGGGAAATGTTACATACAAGTACATTGCTATAATGTCAGGGTTAATATTAATCATGGATTTCCCCCCTCTGGTCCACAGTACAAGTAGAAGCAGAACTAGAGTAGGTCATCCCATGAGGAAGGAAATGGAGCTCACCTCAGTTGGCTGATAAATTTTATTTTATAAAGCAACGTGGGTCTAGAATCAAAGAAAGATTCTATAATGTTAATGATGGAGACCAGTCCCCTGTCCTCTCTGTCAACCCCCGCGGCAAAAGTTCTTTGCCTGAAAAAAAACGGGCATGCGCAGAACGGCCGTTTCTATGGATGCCAGCCTTGTACGACTGAATACATTGCTAAGGCCTATTTCAAATCACTATGGCTATCGCCCAAATTAAAAAGGCAAAAATAGTATTTTTTTTAAATGGGCAATATTCCAGCGATCCTGAAAAATAAAAAAAATACTAAGGCCAGAAATATTGTCCATTTTTGGGCGATAGCGACCATAGTGGAAAGTCTAGCCCATTTAATTCAATGCGTCAAGTAAGATACGGCACACAGGACAGGACCAGGCCATCTCAGAGTGAACTCAGTGTAGAGAGGGATGGTTGGAGCAGGGCCGATCAGCACGGACTGGGTCAACATGGACTGGACTGGGTATGTGTGTGTGTCATTGTGTGTGTCAGTGTGTATGTCAGTGCGTCAGTGTGTGTATGTGTGTGTGTGAGTGTGCATATGTCACTGTGTGAGTGTGCATGTGTCAGTGTGTGTGTCAATGTGTGTGTGTCGGTGTGTGTGTGAATGTGTGTGTGTGAGTGTGCATGTGTCGGTGTCAGTGTGTCAGTGTGTGTCAGTATGTGTTTCAGTGTCTGTGTGTGTGTGTCAGTGTGTGTGTGTCAGTGTGTGTGTGTCACTGTGTCAGTGTGTGTGTGTCAGTGTGTGTGTGTCATTGTGTGTGTCAGTGTATGCGTGTGAAAGTGTGTGTGTGTCAGTGTGTGTGTGTGTCAGCGTGTGTGTGTGTCAGTGTTTGTGTGTATCAGTGTGTGTGTCAGTGTGTGTGTGTCAGCGTGTGTGTGTGTGTCAGTGTTTGTGTGTATCAGTGTGTGTGTCAGTGTGTGTGTCAGTGTGTGTGTGTGTCAGTGTTTGTGTGTGTCAGTGTATGTGTGTCAGTGTCTGTATGTGTCAGTGTGTGTGCATCAGTGCGTGTGTGTCAGTGTGTGTGTCAGTGTGTGTGTGTGTCAGTGTGTGTGTGTTTCAGTGTTTGTGTGTGTCAGTGCATGTGTGTCAGTCTGTGTGTGTGTCAGTGTTTGTGTGTATCAGTGTGTGTGTCAGTGTGTGTGGCAGTGTGTGTGTCAGTGTTTGTGTGTTTCAGTGTATGTGTGTCAGTGTGTGTGTGTCAGTGTGTGTGTGTCGGTGTGTGTGTGCCAGTGTGTGTGTCAGTGTGTGTGTCAGTATGTGTGTTAGCGTCTGTGTGTCAGTGTGTGTGTGTCAGTATGTGTGTCAGTGTGTGTGTGTCAGTGTGTGTGTGTGTCAGTGTTTGTGTGTGTCAGTGTATGTGTGTCAGTGTGTGTGTGTTAGTGTCTGTGTGTCAGTGTGTCTGTGTCAGTATGTGTGTTAGTGTCTGTGTGTCAGTGTGTGTGTATGTCAGTGTGTGTGTGTCGGTGTGTGTGTCAGTGTGTGTCAGTGTGTGTGTGTTAGTGTCTGTGTGTCAGTCTGTCTGTGTCAGTATGTGTGTTAGTGTCTGTGTGTCAGTGTGTGTGTATGTCAGTGTGTGTGTGTCGGTGTGTGTGTCAGTGTGTGTCAGTGTGTGTGTGTGCCAGTGTGTGTGTCAGTGTGTCAGTGTGTGTGTGTGTCAGTGTGTGTGTGTCAGTATGTGTGTCGGTGTGTATGTGTCAGTGTGTGTCAGTGTGTGTGTGTCAGTGTGTGTGTCAGTGTGTGTGTGTCAGTGTGTGTGTGTCGGTGTTTGTGTCGGTGTTTGTGTGGCAGTGTGTGTGTGTCAGTGTGTGTGTGTCAGTGTGTGTGTGTCGGTGTGTGTGTGTCGGTGTGTGTGTCAGTGTGTGTGTCGGTGTGTGTGTGTCAGTGTGTGTGTGTCAGTGTGTGTGTGTCAGTGTGTGTGTGTCGGTTTGTGTATGTCAGTGTGTGTCTCTTCTGCAAGAATACTGGGCATCTTATAAACGGCTTGCCGACTTAAGAGTAAACCAACTTTCAAGGCCATAAGTAGAAATCACCAGACACTACATAGCATTGAAGAGAAGCAACAGGATGAGTAGATTTTGGAGATACACGTCATAAGGAGCACGAGAGTATCTCACAGCGATTCGCAAAGTATCGTCATCCAAGTAGACGTTGCAGGAACCATGGAAATCGTCACTGGTGCATCCGTGAGCGTAGTACCGGAATCACCACAAGGTGTGTGACTTGCTACTGGAGAAATTGAAGATAGAGCTGCAAGGCTACTCAGGAGAGCAAATCCCTGTGGTAGGACGTATCACCGTACCGGTGAAATGCAAGGATCAGTTTCAGAGCTTGCCTCTCTTAGTAGTGGTGGCAGGAGACAAGCCTGCCTTACTAGGTAGAAATTGGTTGGGATCACTGAAGTTGGATTGGAGTAAGATTTTTCGTCTTGAAATGAGGTTTGCATCGAAGGATGATGTCATCAAGAAGTATCCAAAGGTGTTCTGCGAAATGGGCAGTCCGATCCAAGGCTTCAAGGCGAGTGTCAGGGTACAGAGGGACGCTAGACCAGTTTACTGCAAGCCAGGTCCTGTCCCGTACCATAAAAACTCAAGGAGAGAGTTAAGCAAGAACTTAAAAGACTGAGAACATTATATTTAAGGTAGAAGGAGTATTCTATTTTTCATACATTGATGAAATTCAGAAGAATTTGCGCAGTTCATGAGCAGAAATAGTGTGAGACATACCAAAGTTCCACCGTACCATCGTGCTTCAAATAGAAACATAGGAACATAGAAAATAGGTGCAGGAGTAGGCCATTCGGCCCTTCTAGCCTGCACCGCCATTCAATGTGTTCATGGCTGAACATGCAACTTCAGTACCCCATTCCTGCTTTCTCACCATACCCTTGATTCCGCTAGTAGTAAGGACTTCATCTAACTCCTTTTTGAATATATTTAGTGAATTGGCCTCAACAACTTTCTGTGGTAGAGAATTCCACAGGTTCACCACTCTCTGGGTGAAGAAGTTCCTCCGCATCTCGGTCCTAAATGGCTTACGCCTTATCCTTAGACTGTGACCTCTGGTTCTGGACTTCCCCAACATTGGGAACATTCTTCCTGCATCTAACCTGTCTAACCCCGTCAGAATTTTAAACGTTTCTATGAGGTCCCCTCTCATTCTTCTGAACTCCAGTGAATACAAGCCCAGTTGATCCAGTCTTTCTTGATAGGTCAGTCCCGCCATCCCGGGAATCAGTCTGGTGAACCTTCACTGCACTCCCTCAATAGCAAGAATGTCCTTCCTCAGGTTAGGAGACCAAAACTGTACACAATACTCCAGATGTGGCCTCACCAATGCCCTGTACAACTGTAGCAACACCTCCCTGCCCCTGTACTCAAATCCCCTTGCTATGAAGGCCAACATGCCATTTGCTTTCTTAACCGCCTGCTGCACCTGCATGCCAACCTTCAATGAAATGGTGCAGCAGAGCGCACTGTACAAATTGTAAAACGTGCCCTCATCAAGCAAATCTTGGATCCAAATCCAAAGAAACAGTAGTTGTTGTTGGAGCACAAATTAGTTAATTTTCTAATTACGTATCGTAATACTCCTCAAACAACTGCTGGTAGAACACCAGCAGAGTTGTTGCTGAAACGACAGCCATGAACCAGATTCTCGTTGTTAAAGCCAAACTTGGCACAGTCAGTAGACGAGAAACAATTAAGACAGAAAGAGAATCATGATAAAGGTAGAGTAAGAGAGAGAAGTGTGAAATTAAACCAGAAGGTGAGAATGAAGAACCATCACCATAAATGGTTAAAGTGGTTTCCAGGAAGAGTGGTGAAGATATATGGTCCTCGCACATATTTGGTCAAGATGTTTGATCATGGACAGGTCAGGTTTGTTCATATTGATCATATTTTACCTATAGATGTGGAAGGAGTTGAAAGTTGGAATGATTCGATTATTTCTGATGAGTCAGATGGTCCTGTTACAAGTAGAGTACCAGTAGCAAATCCTACATCAGATGTACTAGAAACAAGTCCGAGAGAAAGTCAGAATTTAAGTCAACGTCCAAGTCAGGCAGTCAAACAGTCTGAAGTTGTAGAGAGTCCAATTGTAGATCAAGGGCATCCCTTGGAGAAAAACTCTCCTCAGGCTCAGCCGAGAATGAGTCTAAGTTCGACACCAAGTTTGGAAAGTTCTGTTCGCGAGCGAAGGTATCCTCTTTGAAACAGAAAACAAGTGGTTAAGTTTGATCTGCAAATATGGCAAAATAAGTCCATGGAGTAGAAATTGCCCCCCGCCCGAAATGGGGCACTCCGACCCCGTTTCCATAGTTTTTACAGCAGCTGCGGTTCAGGTGGCCTCTTGAGTGGCATTCAGCTCTTTGTTGTTTTTTTCCCCTTGGATCCAGAAGTCGCTCTTAATGGGGGCGGTGGCAACACGAGAGGGTCAGATACGGGGCGGTGAGAGTAACTGAGGGTCAAATACAGGGCAGTGAGAGTAACTGAGGGGCAGATACAGGGCGGTGAGAGTAACTGAGGGACAAATACAGGGCGGTGAGAGTAACTGAGGGGCAGATACGGGTTGGTGACAATAACTGAGGGACAAATACAGGGCGGTGAGAGTAACTGAGGGACAGATACGGGACGGTGAGAGTAACTGAGGGGCAGATACGGGACGGTGAGAGTAACTGAGGGGCAGATACGGGACGGTGAGAGTAACTGAGGGGCAGATACGGGACGGTGAGAGTAACTGAGGGGCAGATACAGGGCGGTGAGAGTAACTGAGGGTCAGATACAGGGCGGTGAGAGTAACTGAGGGGCAGATACAGGGTGGTGAGAGTAACTGAGGGGCAGATACGGGACGGTGAGAGTAACTGAGGGGCAGATACAGGACGGTGACAATAACTGAGGGGCAGATACAGGGTGGTGAGAGTAACTGAGGGGCAGATACGGGATGGTGAGAGTAACTGAGGGGCAGATACGGGTTGGTGACAATAACTGAGGGACAAATACAGGGCGGTGAGAGTAACTGAGGGGCAGATACGGGGCGGTGAGAGTAACTGAGGGACAAATACAGGGCGGTGAGAGTAACTGAGGGGCAGATACAGGGTGGTGAGAGTAACTGAGGGGCAGATACGGGACGGTGAGAGTAACTGAGGGGCAGATACAGGACGGTGACAATAACTGAGGGGCAGATACAGGGTGGTGAGAGTAACTGAGGGGCAGATACGGGATGGTGAGAGTAACTGAGGGGCAGATACAGGACGGTGAGAGTAACTGAGGGGCAGATACAGGGCGGTGAGAGTAACTGAGGGGCAGATACGGGGCGGTGAGAGTAACTGAGGGACAAATACAGGGCGGTGAGAGTAACTGAGGGGCAGATACGGGTTGGTGACAATAACTGAGGGGCAGTTACAGGGCGGTGAGAGTAACTGAGGGGCAGATACGGGGCAGTGAGAGTAACTGAGGGGCAGATACGGGAGGGTGCGGAGTGACCTCCATGATGACATCATCACCACGGCTCTCCCCTTCACTTAAAGGGCAGAGCCTCCGCGATTTTAAACCTTCGGCCCACTGGGCCACCAGGGAGGGTTTCGATTGGGACCCAAGAGGGAGTGCCAAACTTCCTGTTGGTGGCCCGGGGGCATAATTGTCGGCCCGATAAAAAAAACCATGGCAGTGCACCTTCCCCTTTAAGGGAAGCCGCCCTGCCGCTGCAGAATGCCGTGGCCTTACTGGTCCACCGGGAAAAGGTTGTTTTGGCACCGCCGGGTGGGCGGAAGATCTTCCGAGGGGAATGTCGCTGTCGGGGGGGGTAGATTGGCGGTGCACACTTACCGTGGATCGGCAGCAGTGGAGCGGTAAGGCGGGGGATCGGTGCATCGCTGGGAAACCTCCGGAGGGTAATTGGGATCGCAACCTAGGTGTCATATTTGACGCTGAAATGAGCTCCTGGCCACATATCCACAGTATAACTAAAACCACCTATTTCCACCTCCGTAACATCGCCCGTCTCTGCCCCTGCCTCAGCTCATCCGCTGCTGAAGCCCTCATCAGTGCCTTTGTTACCTCCAGACTTGACTATTCCAATGCACTTCTGGCTGGTCTCTCACATTCTACCCGACATAAACGTGGCTGCCCCGTGTCCTAACTCACACCAAGTCCCGCCCACCCATCCCCGCTGTGCTCGCTGACCCAGCCTGGGAGCAGCGTGGAGACGCATCAGGGAGCAGCGTGAGCTGGTGCAGGAGGGCGACACCTTGGACAAGGGCGACTGGATTGGACGTCAACAAAATCCAGGTTGCTGATTGGAGCGTGGGCAGGTACAGCAGGAGAGGCGGCAAGCAGCAGAGGAATGGCGAGAGATTGTAGAGTGACATGAGTTCGGGGCCCAGGAGAGGCGAGGGCCCAGGGGCAGCATGGGCCAGCCCACACTGCGATATGTGTGCGCACTAGGTCTGTGCAGCAGAGCAGGTCTCCAGTTGTCTTGGTTAACCCTTGCCACTGGACCAAGACCTAGCTCTGTCAAGCCCGTGTGGTGGCTGGTGTGCAACGGTCACCACACGTTAAAAAAATCCACCCCTGAAGTTCAGGGCTGGAATATCGGGTCCTTCATTGAAACATCTGTGAACCCATGTGGAAGCAAGTTATCCTGGTTCGAGGGACGTCTATGATGATGATGATCAGTCAGTGTGTGTCAGTGTGTGTATCAGTCAGAGTATCTCTGTCTATGTCTCTGTGTGTTTCTGTCTGGCCTTTGACACCGTCAACCGCGAGGGTCTATGGAGCGTCCTCCTCTGTTTCGGATGCCCCCAAAAGTACGTCACCATCCTCTGCCTGCTCCACGACGACATGCAGGTCGTGATCCTGACCAATGGTTCCATTGCAGTCCCAATCCACATCCGGACCAGGGTCAAACAGGGCTGCGTCATCGCTCCAACTCTCTTCTCAATCTTCCTCGCTGCCATGCTCCACCTCACAATCAACAAGCTCCCGCTGGAGTGGAACTAAACTACAGAAGCAGTGGGAAGCTGTTAAACCTACACCGCCTCCAGGCCAGGTCCAAGATCACCCCAACCTCTGTTGTTGAGCTGCAGTATGTGGACGACGCCTGCGTCTGTGCACATTCTGAGGCTGAACTCCAGGATATAGTCGATGTATTTACCGAGGTATATGAAAGCATGGGCCTTACACTTAACATCCGTAAGACAAAAGTCCTCCACCAGCCTGTCCTCACCACGCAGCACTGCCCCTCCCCCAGTCATCAAGATCCACGGCGCGGCCCTGGACAACGTGGACCATTTCCCATACCTCGGGAGACTCTTATCAACAAGAGCAGACACTGACGACGAGATTCAACATCACCTCCAGTGCAGCCTTCGGCCGCCTGAGCGACAGAGTGTTTAAAGACCAGGCCCTCAAAACTGTCACCAAGCTCATGGTCTACAGGGCTGTAGTAATACCTGCCCTCCTGTATGGCTCAGAGACATGGACCATGTACAGCAGACACCTCAAGTCGCTGGAGAAATACCACCAACGATGTCTCCGCAAGATCCTGCAAATCCCCTGGGAGGACAGACGCACAAACATTAGCGTCCTCGACCAGGCCAACATCCCCAGCATTGAAGCACTGACCACACTTGATCAGCTCCGCTGGGCAGGCCACATAGTTCACATGCCAGACACGAGACTCCCAAAGCAAGCGCTCTACTCGGAACTCCTTCACGGCAAACGAGCCAAAGGTGGCAGAGGAAACGTTACAAGGACACCCTCAAAGCCTCCCTGATAAAATGCAACATCCCCACTGACACCTGGGTGTCCCTGGCCAAAGACCACCCTAAGTGGAGGAAGTGCATCCGGGAGGGCGCTGAGCACCTCAAGTCTCATCGCCTAGAGCATGCAGAAACCAAGCACAGGCAGCGGAAAGAGCGTGCGGCAAACCTGTCCCACCCACCCCTTCCCTCAACCACAGTCTGTCCCACCTGTGACAGAGACTGTAATTCCCATATTGGACTGTTCAGCCATCTGAGAACTCACTTTTAGAGTGGAAGCAAGTCTTCCTCGGTTCCGAGGAACTGCCTATGATGATGATGATGTGTGTGTCAGTCAGAATATCTCTATGTCTCTGTGTGTTTCTGTCTATGCCTGAATGAGTGTGTGTCTGTCTGTGTGTGTCTGTGTGTTTGTGTCTGTTTCTGTGTGTGTCTCTGTGTGTGCCTGTGTGTGTGTCAGTGTGTCTCTGTGTGTGTGTCAGTGTGTGTCTGTGTTTCAGTGTGTCTCTGTGTGTGTTTCAGTGTGCATCAGTGTGTGTCTGTGTTTCAGTGTGTCTCTGTGTGTGTTTCAGTGTGTGTCAGTGTGTGTCTGGCTCTGTGTGTGTCTCAGTGTGTGTCAGTGTGTGTGTGTGTCTCAGTGTGTGTCTCAGTGTGTATCTCTGTGTCTCTGTGTGTGTCTCTGTGTCTCTGTGTGTGCCTGTGTGTGTGTGTCTGTGTGTGTATGTGTGTGTCTGTGTGTGTGTCTCAGTGTGTGTCAGTGTGTGTGTGTCTGTGTGTGTGTGTGTCTCAGTGTATCAGTGTGTATCTGTGTCTGTCTCAGTGTGTTGTGTGTGTCAGTGTCAGTGTGTGTGTCAATGTGTGTCTGTGTGTGTGTCGGTGTCAGTGTGTATGTCAGTGTTTCAGTGTGTGTGTCAGCGTCAGTGTGTGTGTCAGTGTGTCAGTGTGTGTCTGTGTGTCAATGTCAGTGTGTGTGTTAGTGTGTGTGTGTTTGTGTCTCAGTGTGTCTGTGTCTATATGTTTGTGTCTCAGTGTTTGTGTGTGTGTGTGTCTCTGTGTGTGTGTCTCAGTGTGTCAGTGTGTGTCAGTGTCAGTGTGTGTGTCAATGTGCGTCTGTGTGTGTGTCAGTGTCAGTGTGTGTGTGTCAGTGTGTGTATGTTTGTGTCACAGTGTGTCTGTATATGTGTGTTTGTGGCTCAGTGTGTGCCTGTGTGTGTGTCAGTGTCAGTGTGTGTGTCAGTGTGTGTCAATGTGTGTCTTCGTGTGTGTGTCTCAGTGTGTGTGTGTGTTTGTGTCTCAGTGTGTCTGTGTGTGTGTGGGTGTGTGTGTGCCAGTGTATGTGTGCGTGCCTGTGTGTGTGTGTGTCTGTGTGTGTGTGTGTGTGTGTGAGAGTCTCTGTGTATGTGTGTGTCTCAGTGTGTGTGTGTCAGTGTGTGTGTGTGTCTCAGTGTGTGTGTGTCTCTGTGTCTGTCTCAGTGTCTTGTGTGTGTCAGTGTCAGTGTGTGTGTCAATGTGCGTCTGTGTGTGTCGGTGTCAGTGTGTGCGTCAGTGTGTGTCTCAGTGTGTGTGTGTTTGTGTCTCAGTGTGTCTGTGTGTGTATGGGTGTGTGTGTGCCAGTGTGTGTGTGCGTGCCTGTGTGTGTGTATGCCAGTGTGTGTCTCAGTGTGTGTGTGTCTCAGTGTGTGTGTGTGTCTCTATGTATGTGTGTGTCTCTATGTATGTGTGTGTCTCAGTGTGTGTGTGTGTGTGTGTGTGTGTCTCAGTGTGTGTGTCTGTGTGTGTGTGTGTGTGTGTCTCAGTGTGTGTGTGTCTCAGTGTGTGTGTGTGTATGTGTATGTGTGTGTCTCAGTGTGTGTGTGTCAGCGTGTGTGTGTGTGTCTCAGTGTGTGTGTGTGTGTGTGCCTGTGTCCGCTGCTGGGCTGTGTGTCTGGTTTGCTCGCAGCTCTGTGACGTGCGGACCCTGGGCTTTAAATGTTGGGGAGTCAGCCGCTCAAGGTTATTCCGGGACAGAGAGCGCAGCGAGCGGAGCCGGAGTCGGAGCGCAGCGAGTGTCAGCACCGAGAGTAGCATGCCGGAGCCTCCCAAAAAAACAGGTCAGAAAATGAAGGAATGAGGGGGGTCCCGGGGAGTGTGGGGGGGTGGGTTCCCGGGGAGTGAGGGGGGGGGGTTCCCGGGGAGTGAGGAGGGGGGGTGGGTTCCCAGGGAGTGAGGGGGGTCCCGGGGAGTGTGGGGGGGGGGGGTCCCGGGGAGTGAGGGGGGGTTTCCCGGGGAGTGAGGGGGGGGTTCCCCGGGGAGTGAGGGGGGGGGGTTCCCGGGGAGTGAGGGGGGGGTTCCCGGGGAGTGAGGGGGGGGGTTCCCGGGGAGTGAGGGGGGGGGTTCCCGGGGAGTGAGGAGGGGGGGGGGGGTTCCCAGGGAGTGAGGGGGGTCCTGGGGAGTGTGGGGGGGGGGGTCCCGGGGAGTGAGGGGGGGTTTCCCGGGGAGTGAGGGGGGGGTTCCCCGGGGAGTGAGGGGGGGGGTTCCCGGGGAGTGAGGGGGGGGGTTCCCAGGGAGTGAGGGGGGCTCCTGGGGAGTGTGGGGGTCCCTGGGAGTGAGGGAGGGGATTGAGGAGGGGGTCCCGGGGAGTGAGGGGGGGTCCCGGGGAGTGAGGGGGGTCCCGGGGAGTGAGGGAGGGGTCCCGGGGTTTGAGGGGAGGTCCCGGGGAGTGAGGGGTTCCCGGGGAGTGAGGGGGTCCCGGGGAGTGAGGGAGGGGTCCCGGGGTTTGAGGGGGGGTCCCGGGGAGTGAGGGGGTCCCGGGGAGTGAGGGAGGGGTCCCGGAGATTGAGGGGGGATCCCGGAGAGTGAGGGGGGTATCCCGGGGAGTGAGGGGGTCCCGGGGAGTGAGGGAGGAGTCCCGGGGATTGAGGAAGGGGTCCCGGGGATTGAGGGGGGTCCCGGAGAGTGAGGGGTTCCCGGGGAGTGAGGGAGGGGTCCCGGGGTTTGAGGGGGGGATCCCGGGGAGTGAGGGGGTCCCGGGGAGTGAGGGAGGGGTCCCGGGGATTGAGGGGGGGTCCCAGAGAGTGAGGGGTTCCCGGGGAGTGAGGGGGGTCTCGGGGAGTGAGGGGGTCCCGGGGAGTGAGGGGGTCCCGTACCTGGCGGGGTGTCTGGGCCAGGACCCCCTCCGCTGGCTCTCACTCTGTGCTGCCATTGTAGCATCCGGCTCAGCCTGAGCTCCCGGAGCCAACCATTGACCCTCAGCCCAGCCTCGTACAGTCCTCACACCCGCCACAGCCCCCTGCCCTACCCTGCCCCTGCCTCCTCCACTCACCCCCCCACCCTCCCCCTCCCAGTGCCCACCTTGCCTGGGGCACCGAGCTGGAAGTGACAGTCAGTCTCGCAGAGGCTCCAGCCCGGGCTGCTCCCCTCCCGAGGTACACAGTCTGACCCTGGGGGGCGCCCACACACAGTCCGCTCACCATTCAAACCCAGTTAGTGAGTGGAGGGGGTCTTGGGGGGGTGCCAGGGTGCGGGGGGGGGTGAGTGCGGTTGTGGGTGCGGGGGGTCTGCGGGGGTCTGGGGGATGAGTGCGGGGGGTCTGGGGGGAGTGGGTGCGGGGAGTCTGGGGCGCGGTGCAGGGGTGTGAGTGCGGGGGGTCTGGGGGGGTGAGTGCGGGGGTCTGTATGATGACATGTTGCCATGAATGCCGGTTTTCACTGTACCTGCTCCTCAGGTTCCGCCTTCACTAAGAAGCCGCGGGGCACGGAGGTGAGCGTGGGCAGCGATGCCACCTTCACTGCGGAGACGGAGAAGGGCACGGTGAAGGTGAGATGGCAGCGGGATGGTGTGGATATGGTGGCCGATGATCGAATATCCTTCATCACAGAGGGACCCAGGCACACACTGACCATCCGTAAAGTCTCCAGCCTTGACGACAAGGTCTACGCCGTCATCGCGGGGAATTCAAAGGTCAAGTTCGAGCTGAAGGTCAAAGAGTCAGGTCAGTCCCAGCGTGTACTGGAGAGGGCCCAGGGTGGGAACTAATCCAATCACAACAGGCCCAAGTTCTGAGGGAACGACAGACACATGCTCCTCCTGCGGAGACTGATGGGACTCTGGGTTAGACCCTGACATTTCACCTCTGCCATCCCAGTTCCTATCCTGCCCGCACTGATGGGAACGATGTTTCCTGTTTTTACTGGCTCCAAGATCCCCACGTACAGTGGGTATGGGACACTTCCCAGGATGTGTTACTGGACTGATAGTCCGGAGAATGCCACTATGGCAGTCTAAGAATCTGAATTCAAATACAATCTGGAAAGAAAGAACTGGTATCAGTAAAAGTGAACATGAAGCTGTCAGATTGTCACAAAAACCCAACTGGATCAGTGCACTGCTATTTGGAAGGAGACCTGCCATACTTACCCAGTCTGGCCTACATGTGACTGTACCTGCCCTGGGAATGTTTGATGGGACAGTGTAGAGGGAGCTTTACTCTGTCTAACTCGTGCTGTACCTGCCCTGGGAGTGTTTGATGGGACAGTGTAGCGGGAGCTTTACTCTGAATCTAACCCCGTGCTGTACCTGCCCTGGGAGTGTTTGATGGGACAGTGCAGAAGGAGCTTTACTCTGTATCTAACCCCGTGCTGTACCTGCCCTGGGAGTGTTTGATGGGACAGTGTAGAGGGAGCTTTACTCTGTATCTAACCCCGTGCTGTACCTGCCCTGGGAGTGTTTGGGACAGTGTAGAGAGAGCTTTACTCTGTATCTAACCCCGTGCTGTACCTGCCCTGGGAGTGTTTGATGGGACAGTGTAGAGGGTGGTTTACTCCGTATTTGGGAGAAGTGGAGGGACTCGGCCTGAGAGAGGGGAAGTGAGACCGGATAAGGGAGGAGTGCAGGGTTTAGGAGCGTTCCCATTGACGGGCTCCCATTGGCGTGCTCCCATTGACCGCCTCCCATTGACTCCCATTGACGGGCTCCCATTGGCGGGATCCATCCCAGGCTGCTGAGGGAAGTCAGGGTAGAATTTGCAGAGGCTCCGGCTACAATTTTTCAATTCTCCTTCATGGTGCTGGAAGACTGGAGCTTTGCAAATGTTACATGCCTTTTCAAACAATGGGAGAGGGAGAAACTTGGCAAGTGCCGGCCAGTCAGCCTGGCGTCAGTGGTGGGGAGACTTCTGCCGACGATAATCTGGCTCAAAATTAATTGGCAATTGGAAAACCACGGATGAATAAATTACAGCCATCTTAGATCTGTTAAAGGCAAATTGTGTCTGATAAACTACTTTATTGCATTCTTTGATGAAGTAATGGAGAAGATTGGTGAGGGCAGGGCGATTAATGTTGTGTATATGGACATTCAAAAATTGTTTCATAAAATAACGCCTAATAGACTTGTTAGCAAAACTGAAGGCCATGGGATGAAAGGGGCAGTGATATTGGCTCAGAGACGGAGAGTAGTGGTGACCGGTTGTGTTTCAGGATACAGTAATGTCCCCCAAGGGTTGGTATTAGGAGCACTGGACTTAGGTATACAGGGCATCATTTCATGTGGTACAGTAGTGTAGTTGTTCAAATGAGTTCACGGCAGATGGGGCATTTAAATTCAGTTAATTAAAGAAATATGGAATTAAAAAGCTAGTCTCAGTAATGGTGACCCTGAAACTACCGGATTGTCATAAAAACCCACCTGGTTCACTAATGTCCTTCAGGGAAAGAAATCTGCCACCCTGGTCTGACCGATATGTGACTCCAGACCCACAACAATGTGGTTGACTCCTAATTGCCCTCTGAAATGGCCAAGTGAGACAGTCAGTTGTAATACAGTCGCTACAACAAAGTCAGCACTGTGGGAGCACCTTCATCACACGGACTGCAGCGGTTCAAGAAGGCAGCTCACCACCACCTTCTCAAGGGGCGATTAGGGATGGGCAATAAATGCCGGCCTTGCCAGCGACGCCCACATCCTAGGAACAAATACATTTTTTAAAACTGTTTGCAGGTAACACAAAACTGGGAAATGTAGTAACCAGTAGGGTGATAAACTTCAGGGGGACACAGGCAGACTAGTGAAATGGACAGTCACATGGCCGATGGAATTTAGTGCAGAGACGTGTGACATGATACAGATTGGAAAGAATGAGAAGAGGCAATATAAACCAGACAACACAATCTTAAAGTGGGTGCAGGAACAGAGAGACCCGGGGCGGTAGGTGTATACAAACCTTTGAAGGAGACAGGACTGGTTGATCAAGCTGTTTAAAATAAAAGCATTTATAAATAGAAGCATAAAGATCAAAAGCAAGGAAGTTATTTTTAATCTTTATAAATCACTGGTCCGTCCTCAGCAGGAGTATTGTGTGCAAATCTGGGCTCCACCCTTTAGGAAAAATGTCAAGGTCGTGGGGAGGGTGCAGAGGAGATTGACCAGAATGGTACCAGGGATAAAGGACTTCAGTTACACAGAGACGGGAGAAGCCGGGGTTGTTCTGCTTACAGCAGAGAAGGTTAAGAGGAGATTTGATCGCGGTGTTCAAAATCGTAAAGGGTTTTGAGATAGTAAATTGAGAAAGAAGGTTTCCGGTGGTAGAAAGGTCGGTAACCAGAGGTCACAGATTTAAGGTCATTGGCAAAAGCACCAGAGCTGAGATGAGGAGAATGTCTTTACGCAGCGAGCTGTTATGATCTGCAACGCACTGACTGAAAGGGTGCTGGGGGCAGATTCAATGGTGTCTTTCAAAATGGAATTGGATAAATGCTTGAAGGGTAAAGTTTACAGCACTATGGGGAAAGAGCGGGGTAGTGGGACTGATGGGACAGTCACAGGCAGGATGGGCCAAATGGCCTCACGTGCTGCATCATTCTCTGATTGTATGACGTACAAGAGTATGCTGGCTGTAGCTCCTGCCCTCAGTGGGGACTGTCTAGAATTACCTGGGCCTGAATTACCAGGAAGGAGAGGTTGCTGTGGGCCATCGGAACATGGAGTCCATTCTGGGAACTGGTGAGCGTTTCCTGACAAGGTGGAGGACAATTAACGATGTGTGCAGCAGTGAAGAATGCAGTTATTCATAGCTCCAACAATGACCATTTATAGCTCGTACCCTCTTACCATGGGGGAGGGCAGAGGGCTGTGGAGATATAACGGGGACAGAGGTGACCAGCTGCTGGGGGGGCAGGCAGCAGAAGGTCACATTCCAACAGTCACTGGGAGTTCCACGCCTGCTCACCGTCAGAAAACAGCGGACTTCAATCACAGTTACATGGATCTAAGAAACGTCCCAGAGGCACTACAGCTGCCTGCACCATCCAAACCGCATCACTCCCAATATAGACTCAAACAGATAGCTGGGGAGCAGGAGTCTTAGTTTTGTAATTCATCTGGGAGTGAGTTACAGGCTGGAATCTAATTGAGGGGTTCGGGTGTTTATATATAGAATAACAGATACCCGGGAGTGAGTTACAGGCTGGGATCTAATCAAGGGGTTCGGAGGGTTTATATATAGAATAACAGATACCCGGGAGTGAGTTTCAGGCTGGAATCTAATCGAGGGGTTCAGGGGGTTTATATGTAGAATAACAGATACCCGGGAGTGAGTTACAGGCTGGAATCTAATCGAGCAGTTTGGGGTGTTTATATATAGAATAACAGATACTCTGGAGTGAGTTACAGGCTGGAATCTAATCGAGGGGTTCGGGGTGTTTATATATAGAATAACAGATACCCGGGAGTGAGTTACAGGCTGGACTCTAATCGAGGGGTTCGGGGGGTTTATATGTAGAATAACAGATACCCGGGAGTGAGTTACAGGCTGGAATCTAATCGAGGGGTTCAAGGGGTTTATATGTAGAATAACAGATACCCGGGAGTGAGTTACAGGCTGGAATCTAATCGAGGGGTTTGGGGTGTTTATATATAGAATAACAGATACTCTGGAGTGAGTTACAGGCTGGATTCTAATCGAGGGGTTCGGGGTGTTTATATATAGAATAACAGATACCCGGGAGTGAGTTACAGGCTGGAATCTAATCGAGGGGTTCGGGGGGTTTATATATAGAATAACAGATACCTGGGAGTGAGTTACAGGCTGGAATCTAATCGAGGGGTTCGGAGGGTTTATATACAGAATAACAGATACCCGGGAGTGAGTTACAGGCTGGAATCTAATCGAGGGGTTCGGGGGGTTTATATATAGAATAACAGATAACTGGGAGTGAGTTACAGGCTGGAATCTAATCGAGGGGTTCGGAGGGTTTATATACAGAATAACAGATACCCGGGAGTGAGTTACAGGCTGGAATCTAATCGAGGGGTTCGGGGGGTTTATATGTAGAATAACAGATACCCGGGAGTGAGTTACAGGCTGGAATCTAATCGAGGGGTTCAGGGGGTTTATATGTAGAATAACAGATACCCGGGAGTGAGTTACAGGCTGGAATCTAATCAAGGGGTTCGGGGGGTTTATATATAGAATAACAGATACCTGGGAGTGAGTTACAGGCTGGAATCTAATCGAGGGGTTCGGAGGGTTTATATACAGAATAACAGATACCCGGGAGTGAGTTACAGGCAGGAATCTAATCGAGGGGTTCGGGGGGTTTATATGTAGAATAACAGATACCCGGGAGTGAGTTACAGGCTGGAATCTAATCGAGGGGTTCAGGGGGTTTATATGTAGAATAACAGATACCCGGGAGTGAGTTACAGGCTGGAATCTAATCGAGCGGTTTGGGGTGTTTATATATAGAATAACAGATACTCTGGAGTGAGTTACAGGCTGGAATCTAATCGAGGGGTTCGGGGTGTTTATATATAGAATAACAGATACCCGGGAGTGAGTTACAGGCTGGACTCTAATCGAGGGGTTCGGGGGGTTTATATGTAGAATAACAGATACCCGGGAGTGAGTTACAGGCTGGAATCTAATCGAGGGGTTCAAGGGGTTTATATGTAGAATAACAGATACCCGGGAGTGAGTTACAGGCTGGAATCTAATCGAGGGGTTTGGGGTGTTTATATATAGAATAACAGATACTCTGGAGTGAGTTACAGGCTGGAATCTAATCGAGGGGTTCGGGGTGCTTATATATAGAATAACAGATACCCGGGAGTGAGTTACAGGCTGGAATCTAATCGAGGGGTTCGGGGGGTTTGTATATAGAATAACAGATACCTGGGAGTGAGTTACAGGCTGGAATCTAATCGAGGGGTTCGGGGGGTTTATATACAGAATAACAGATACCCGGGAGTGAGTTACAGGCTGGAATCTAATCGAGGGGTTCGGGGGGTTTATATATAGAATAACAGATACCTGGGAGTGAGTTACAGGCTGGAATCTAATCGAGGGGTTCGGAGGGTTTATATACAGAATAACAGATACCCGGGAGTGAGTTACAGGCTGGAATCTAATCGAGGGGTTCGGGGGGTTTATATGTAGAATAACAGATACCCGGGAGTGAGTTACAGGCTGGAATCTAATCGAGGGGTTCAGGGGGTTTATATGTAGAATAACAGATACCCGGGAGTGAGTTACAGGCTGGAATCTAATCGAGGGGTTCGGGGGGGTTTATATATAGAATAACAGATACCTGGGAGTGAGTTACAGGCTGGAATCTAATCGAGGGGTTCGGAGGGTTTATATACAGAATAACAGATACCCGGGAGTGAGTTACAGGCTGGAATCTAATCGAGGGGTTTGGGGTGTTTATATATAGAATAACAGATACCCGGGAGTGAGATACAGGCTGGAATCTAATCGAGGGGTTCGGGGGTTTATATGTAGAATAACAGATACCCGGGAGTGAGTTACAGGCTGGAATCTAATCGAGGGGTTCGGGGGGGTTATATATAGAATATCAGATACCTGGGAGTGAGGCTGGAATCTAAGTGGTTTGTATTTGTGGCACCACATAATAGATTAGTTAGCAATGTTGAAGCCATGGGATTAAAGGGCCAGTGGCAGCATGGATACGTTATTGGGTCAGGGACAGAGAATGGTGGTGAACGGTTGTTTCTCAGACCACAGGGCAGTATACAGAGTTTTCCCCAGGGGTCGGTATTGCAAACATTGCCCTTTTTGATATATATTAATGACCTGGACTTGGGTACACAGGGCATCATTTCAACATTTGCAAATGATTTGAAACTCGGAAATGTAGTTCACAATGAGGAGGCTAGTTACAGATCTCAGGAGGACAGACAGGCTGGTGGAACGGGCAGACACGTGGCAGATGGGACTTAACACAGAGAGGTGTGAAGTGATAACTTTTGGAAGGAAGAATGAGGAGAGACAATATAAATAAAGGGTACAGTTTAAAGGGGGTTCAGGAACAGAGATCGGGGGGTGTGATCAGAAATGTTTGAAGGTGGCAGAACAAGTTGATCAGGCTGTTAAATAACGTGTGGGACCCTGGGCTTTATTAATGGAGGCAGAGAGCACAAAAGCCAGGACGTTATCCTCAACCTTCATAAAACATCATCATCATCATAGGCGGTCCCTCGAAGTGAGGATGACTTGCTTCCACGCCAAGAAGGGATGAGTTCACAGGTGTTTTAATGAAGAACCTGACATTCTCGATCCCGAACTACATCCTGAAGGGTGGAAGATGCCTGTGTGTGGATTTTTTTAACGTGGGGTGACCGTTGCACACCAGCCACCACACGGGCTTGACAGAGCTAGGTCTTGGTCCAGTGGCAAGGGTTAACCAAGACAACCGGAGACCTGCTCTGCTTTTGGCCAACACTAGTTAGGCCCCAGCTGGAGTATTGTGTCCAATTCTGGGCACCGCACTTTAGGAAGGATGTGAAGGCCTTAGAGAGGGTACAGAAAGGATTTACGAGAATGGTTCCAGGGATGAGGGACTTCAGTTATGTGGATAGACTGAAGAAGCTGGGGTTGTTCTCCTTAGAGCAGAGAAAGCTAAAAGGCGATTTGATTGAGGTGTTCAAAATGATGAATGGTTTTAATAGAGTACATAAGGAGAAAGTGTTTCCAGTGGCAGAAGGGTTAGTAACCAGAGATGAGCGCCGCTGTGCACTTAAAACCTTGTACACTGGGCTAACCGCTGAACAGTCTAAACTCCTCCCTCAGTATCACACAGAACACGGGCGTGATAAAACTGCTTTATATCTCTGCAGAGAAAGGAGAAATCGGTCAAGCATCTCGCAATGCAGCAGTGCAAAGGGCAGCGGCAGAACCTCCGACAGGTAAAGGGGGAAAGGGGGGGCAGGGTAAGGGGGAATGGGGAGACAAGGTAAGGGTGAGGGCCAGGATATGGAAGGAAGGGTAAGGGCCAGGGTAAGGGGGGAAGGGGAGGGCCAGGGTAAGGGGGAAGGGGGGATGGGGAGACATAGAAACATAGAAAATAGGTGCAGGAGATGGCCATTTGGCCCTTCGAGCCTACACCATCATTCAATAAGATCATGGCTGATCATTCCCTCATTACCCCTTTCCTGCTTTCTCTCCATACCCCTTGGTCCCACTAGCCGTAAGGGCCATATCTAACTCCCTCTTGAATATATCCAACGAACTGGCATCAACAACTCTCTGCGGCAGGGAATTCCACAGGTTAACAACTCTCTGAGTGAAGAAGTTTCTCCTCATCTCAGTCCTAAATGGCCTACCCCTTATCCTAAGACTATGTCCCCTGGTTCTAGACTTCCCCAACATCGGGAACATTCTTCCCGCATCTAACCTGTCCAGCCCCATCCGAATCTTATACATTTCTATGAGATCCCCTCTCATCCTTCTAAACTCCAGTGTATAAAGGCCCAGTTGATCCAGTTTCTCCTCATATGTCAGTCCCGCCATCCCGGGAATTAGTCTGGTGAACCTTCGTTGCACTCCCTCAATAGCAAGAACGTTCTTCCTCACATTAGGAGACCAAAACTGAACGCAATATTCCAGGTGAGGCCTCACCAAGACCCTGTACAACTGTAGTAAGACCTCCCTGCTCCTATACTCAAATCCCCTAGCTATGAAGGCCAACATACCATTTGCCTTCTTCACCGCCGACTATACCTGTATGCTAACTTTCAGTGACTGATGAACCATGACACCCAGGTCTCGTGCACCTCCTCTTTTCCTAATCTGCCGCCATTCAGATAATATTCTGCCTTCAAAGTGGATAACCTCACATTTATCCACATTATTCTGTATCTGCCATGCATTTTCCCACTCACCTAACCTGTCCAAGTCACCCTGCAGCCTTTTAGCGTCCTCCTCACAGCTCACACCGCCACCCAGTTGAGTGTCATCTGAAAACTTGGAGATATTACACTCAATTCCTTCATCTAAATCATTAATGTATATTGTAAAGAGCTGGGGTCCCAGCACTGAGCCCTGCGGCACTCCACTAGTCACTGCCTGCCATTCTGAAAAGGACCTGTTTATCCCGACTCTCTGCTTCCTGTCTCCCAACTAGTTCTCTATCCACGTTGGTACATTACCCCCAATACCATGTGCTTTGATTTTGCACACCAATCTCTTGTGTGGGACCTTGTCAAAAGCCTTTTGAAAGTCCAAATACACCACACCCATTGGTTCACCCTTGTCCACTCTACTAGTTACATCCTCAAAAAATTCCAAAAGATTTGTCAAGCATGATTTCCCTTTCATAAATCCATGCTGACTTGGACCAATCCTGTCACTGCTTTCCAAATGCGCTGCTATTTTATCCTTAATAATTGATTCCAACATTTTCCCCACTACTGATGTCAGGCGAACTGGTCTATAATTACCCGTTTTCTCTCTCCCTCCTTTTTTAAACAGTGGTGTTACCCTCCAGTCCATAGAAACTGATCCAGAGTCGATAGACTGTCACCAATGCAACCACTATTTCTATGGCCACTTCCTTAAGTACTCTGGGATGCAGACTATAAAAGCCCCGGGGATTTATCAGTTTTCAATCCCATCAATTTCCCAACATAATTTCCCCCTTTCTAAGGATATCCTTCAGTTCCTCCTTCTCACTAGACCCTCGGTCCCCTAGTATTTCCGGAAGGTTATTTATGTCTTCCTTCGTGAAAACAGAACCAACGTATTTGTTTTACTGGTCCGCCATTTCTTTGTTCCCCATTATAAATTCACCTGAATCTGACTGCAAGTTCCTACATTTGTTTTCACAAATCTTTTTCTCTTCACATATCTAGAGAAGCTTTTGCTGTCAGTTTTTATGTTCCCAGCAAGCTTCCTCTCTTACTCTATTTTCCCCCTCCAAATTAAACCCTTTGTCCTCCTCTGCTGTATTACAAAATTCTCCCAGTCCTCAGGTTTGCTGCTTTTTCTGGCCCATTTATATGCCCCTTCCTTAGATTTAACACTATCCTTAATTTCCCTTGTGAGCCACGGTTGAGTCACCTTCCCCGTTTTATTTTTACTCCAGACAGGGATGTGCAATTGATGAAGTTCATCCATGTGATCTTTAAATGTTTGCCATTGCTTATCCACCGTCAACCCTTTAAGTATCATTTTCCAGTCTATTCTAGCCAAGTCACGTCTCATACCATCGAAGTTACCTTTCCCCAAGTTCAGGACCCTAGTCTCTGAATTAACTGTGTCACTCTCCATCTTAATAAAGAATTCTACCATATTATGGTCACTCTTCCCCAAAGGGCCTCGCACAACAAGATTGTTAATTCGTCCTTTCACATTACACATTACCCAGTCTAGGATGGCCAGCTCTCTAGTTGGTTCCTCGACATATTGGTCTGGAAAGCCATCCCTAATACATTCCAGGAAATCCTCCTCCACCACATTGCTGCCAGTTTGGTTAGCCCAGTCAATATGTAGATTAAAGTCGCCCATGATAACTGCTGTACCTTTATTGCACGCATCCCTAATTTCTTGTTTGATGCTGTCCCCATCCTCATTACTACTGTTTGGTGGTCTGTACACAACTCCCACTTGCGTTTTCTACCCTTTGGTATTCAGCAGCTCTACCCATACCGATTCCACATCATCCAAACTAATGTCCTTCCTTACTATTGCATTAATTTCCTCTTTAAAGAGCAATGCCACCCCACCTCCTTTTCCTTTCTGTCTATCCTTCCTGAATATTGAATACCCCTGGATGTTGAGTTCCCATCCTTGGTCACCCTGGAGCCATGTCTACGTAATCCCAATTACATCATATCCGTTAACTGCTATCTGCGCAGTTAGTTCATCCACCTTATTACGAATACTCCTCGCATTGAGGCACAGAGCCTTCAGGCTTGTCTTTGTAACACACTTTGCCCCTTTAGAATTTTGCTGTAATGTGGCCCTTTTTGCTTTTTGCCTTGGGTTTCTCTGCCCTCCACTTTTACTTTTCTTCTTTCTATCTTTTGCTTCTGCCCCCCATTCTATTTCCCTCTGTCTCCCTGCATAGGTTCCCATCCCCTTGCCATATTAGTTTAACTCCTCCCCAACAGCACTAGCAAACACTCCCCCTCAGACATTGGTTCCGGTCCTGCCCATGTGCAGACCGTCCGGTTTGCACTGGTCCCACCTCCCCCAGAAACGGTTCCAATGTCCCAAGAATTTGAATCCCTCCCTTCTGCAACACTCCTCAAGCCACGTATTCATCTGAGCTATCCTGTGATTCCTACTCTGACTAGCACGTGGCACTGGTAGCAATCCTGAGATTACTACTTTTGAGGTCCTACTTTTTAATTTAGCTCCTAGCTCCCTAAATTCATCTTGTAGGACCTCATCCCATTTTTTATCTATATCGTTGGTACCTATATGCACCACGACAACTGGCTGTTCGCCCTCCCCCTTCAAAATGTCCTGCACCAGCTCCAAGACATCCTTGACCCTTGCACCAGGGAGGCAACATACCATCCTGGAGCCTCGGTTGCGGCCGCAGGAATGCCTTTCTATTCCCCTTACAATAGAATCCCCTATCACTATAGCTCTCCCACTCTTTTTCCTGCCCTCCTGGGTAAGGGGGGAAGGGGAGGGCCAGGGTAAGGGGATAGCGGAGGGCCAGGGTAAGGGGGTAGCGGAGGGCCAGGGTAAGGGGGTAGCAGAGGGCCAGGGTAAGGGGGTAGCAGAGGGCCAGGGTAAGGGGGTAGCGGAGGGCCAGGGTAAGGGGGTAGCGGAGGGCCAGGGTAAGGGGGTAGCGGAGGGCCAGGGTAAGGGGGTAGCGGAAGGCCAGGGTAAGGGGGGAGGGGCAGGGCAAGGGTAAGGGGGGAGGAGGAGGGACAGGGTAAGGGGAGGAGGGGAGGGCCTGGGAACAGTAAGGGTAATGGTCAGTGAGGGGGATGGGGAACGGAAAGTTTAGATAAGGAATGGCAAAAAAAAGAGGAGTGGATGGGGACGTGATGGGGAACATAAGTACATAAGGATCAGGAGTAGGCCATTCAGCCTCTTGAGCCTGCTCCGCTATTCGATAACATGGCTGATCTTCTGGCCTATCCCCATATCACTCGATTCCCCGAGACTCCAAAAATGTATCTATCTCAGCCTTGAATATATTCGGAGACTCAGCATCCACAGCACATTTTGGGTAGAGCATTCCAAAGATTCCTCCTCATCTCAGTCTTAAATGGCCGACCCCTTATCCTGAGACTATGCCCCCTGGTTCTAAGAGAAAGTGGAAGGGATGGAGAAAGGTTGGGATGGGGAGTGGATGGGGAAGGGACGGGGTCCATGAAGGACGAGGAGAAATGTAAGGTATGGGGACTGGGAAGGGGAGGGGTGGATGGGGACTGGGAAAAGGGAGGGGGGAAGGGGATTGGGAAGGGAGGGGGGAAGGGGAAAAGGGGGAAGGGGAGGGGAAGGGGTCTGGGAAAAGGGAGGGGGGAGGGGACTGGGAAGGGAAGGGGGCAAGGGGGTGGAGAAGATGTAGAAGGGAAGGGGCGGAGGGGACTGGGAAGGGGAGGAGGGCAGACTTCCTGTGTGGCACTGGCCTCTGGCTCAGATGTTGCTGTGTTTGTATAAGAGAGTATGGGTGTGTTGGACTGTGTGTGGGTTCATACATGTATATGAGAGTGTTTGTGGTTGTTTATAACTGTGTGAGAATGAGTGTGTAAGAGAGAGTGTGTGCAGGGCAGTGTGTGTGTGTGAGTGAGTGGGGCTGTGTGTGTGTGGAGGGGTGTGAGTGATTGTGTGTGTGTGTGTGGGGGGGGGCTGTGTGTGTGAGTGTGGGGGTCTGTGTGTGTGTGAGTGTGTGTGTGTGAGTGTGTGTGGGGGGGGCTGTGTGTGTGTGTGATTGTGGTGGGGTGCTGTGTGTATGTGTGTGTGTGTGGGTCTATGTGTGTGTGTGAGTGGGTGTGTGTGTGTGAATGTGTATGTGTGTGAGTGTGGGGGGGGGGGGTGGGGTGCTGTGTGTATGTGTGTGTGTGAGTGTGGGGGACTGTGTGTGTGTGGGGAGGTGGGGGGGAGTTGTGTGTGTGTGTGTGGGGGGGGGAGTTGTGTGTGTGTGTGTGTGTGTGTGTGTGGAGGGGGGGAGTTGTGTGTGTGTGTGTGTGTGTGTGTGTGTGTGTGGAGGGGGGGAGTTGTGTGTGTGTGTTGGGGGGGGGGGGGGGAGTTGTATGTGTGTGTGTGTGGAGGGGGGGAGTTGTGTGTGTGTGTGTGGGGGGGGGGGGAGTTGTATGTGTGTGTGTGTGTGTGGAGGGGGGGAGTTGTGTGTGTCTGTGGTGGGGGGGGAGTTGTGTGTGTGTGTGTGGGGCTGTGTGTGTTGTGTGTGTGGGGCAGTGTGTGTTGTGGGTGTGGGGCAGTGTGTGTGTGGGTATGTGTGTGGGTGTGTGTGTGGGTATTTTGAGTGAGTGTGACAGGTGTATACAATGGACGAGGGGTTCAGTATGTCCACGACACCCGACAGGCTCAGGGTCCATTGCACTCAATGAGCAGTGACACACTAGATGTCTTGGTGCCCTGTTGGTGCTCCTCTGCCTGTTTGCACACCCTTGCTCCCTCACACACACACACCTGGCACTAGCCGGGCACTGACCTCGACCTGCTGCCAGGGGGGAAGGAGGTCGATATACAGGAACCCAGAGTGAGGAGAGTAGGGGTTCCGTATCATCACCACCAGCCCCGGCTGTCCCGGCGAGGGTGTCAGGGCTGTATCTGTAGACCTGGCGGAGGGGGTAAGCATGGCATTGGCAGAAGATCCCACTCATCTCTTTCTATCGGCAGCCTCCAGCGCAGAGACGGTTCCGGGAGACCCCAGCGGAGATGGGGATGTGG